>NC_063065.1:32581120-32688620 GCF_018812025.1 Megalobrama amblycephala
AAAGGGGTCATGTATGGAAGCTTGTTTCCACCACTAAATAAAAAAGGTAATTGTGACTTTTTATCTCACAATTCTGACATAACTCACAATTGAGAGTTCAATTTTGAGAAAAAGAAAGACTGACTCAAAATTCTGACTTGCAATTGTGTTATAAAGTCAAGATATAAATTAAAAAGACAGAATTGTGAGTTTATATCTCGCAACTCAGACATTATAACATGCGATTCTGACTTTATATCTCACGATTGCAAGTTTATACCTCACAATTCTGAGAAAAGAAGTCAGAATTGCAAGATAAAAACTTTTCTATGTTTTATTCAGTGGCAGAAACAAGCTTCCATAGTCATGACATGAGAAATCAAATCTGTCTTGATCTTTTGACATAGAAGTTTTTTGTAGATACCATTAAAACATACCACACGTTTCATAGTTTAAAACGTCCTCCTCCTTATAAACGAAGAATTTCATCAAGCTCCCAAAACAGCTCATTTGGATATTGCTGGATCTGTGACATCACATGGGCAAATATATTTGCATAAGACTGCCTCCAGAGCAAACATTGACGAACAGTTATACATCTTTGCACCACAGGCCCCGCCCACTGGCGTTCATGTTAGTTACTGCTAAATTATTTTAGTGTTTCTAAGTCTACTTACGGAAAAAACGGAACTGGCGCCGCGTTTGTTCCGTAAGTTAAATAAGGAAGGCGTAGGACATACAGCGTAAGCGTTTTGGATAATATGAAAGTGCAGTTTTGGCAGAAGCATGTGATCAAGCAAGGTGATCATTTGTTTATATAAAGCATATACATTTACATTTTTATTGACGATCGTTTCGCTAGATAAGACCCTTATTCCTCATCTGGTATCGTTTAAAGCTCTTTGAAGCTGCACTGAAACTGTCATTTTGACCTTCAACCTTTTGGAGGCCAGTGAAGTCCACTATATGGAGAAAAATCCTGGAATGTTTTCATCAAAAACCTTCATTTCTTTTCACTGAAGAAAGAAAGACATGAACATCTTGGATGACATGGGGGTGAGTGAATTATCAGGAAAATTTTATTTGAAAGTGAACTAATCCTTTAACATACAGAATTTGATAGGAAATTAACAGTGACAAAAAAGAGGTTCTGAAATTGCTATGTGATCAAGTCAAGTCAAGTCAAGTCAAATTTATTTATATAGCGCTTTTACAATTGGTAATTGTTTCAAAGCAGCTTTACATATTAGAAGCACAGAAAAAAGGGAAGTGGTTAAAAATAAGATGTACAAACAAGCGTGGTAATATGTAACATATACAAGATGGTGCTACATTAAGCCAATGTCGGCTGACTCCCAGGGGTGGAAAAACCCCCCCTAGGAGAAAAACCCAGCGTGCTAACACTGGGAAAAAAGTCCTAGGAGGGAAAAAACCCCTTGGAAGATATATATAATATATGTAAATGGATATGGAGATCAAAATCTGAATTATACATTTTATTATAGAGATTAAAAATAGATTATATATAAATATATGTAAGCGGATACGGGGATTAAAAATCTGAATTATAGATGCAGCCAGAACTGGATCTGTAGGCCCATTGTCTCCTGGGCTACGTTGTAGTCACTCTGTGATCACTTTGCTTATAGAAGGTTGTAACAGATCCAAATCATCATTGCTGCATAGTTGCATTTTTTCCAGTTGCCTAATATGTTAATGTAGTGATTACTTCCATTACTTCCATTGTGTCGGAGATGTCGGAACATGTCTCTAATAATATCGGTCACAAACATGATCCCTGCATGATCTAATGTGTAGCGTCTTATTAACTCACTGTCACACATTTCTTCTTCTTCACCTTTATTTATATAGCACTTTTTACAATGCAGATTGTGTCAAAGCAGCTTTACAGTGATAACTGGTATATAATTTGGCTGCACAGCAGCTATTAAAGAATAGTGTCAATGCAGGCAGATCAAAAGCACTGTTGAATAAATGTCAAGAATACTTTTGAATATCAAATGTCAAGTGTCCCCAACTAAGCAAGCCAAAGGCGACAGCGGCAATGAACCCAAACTCCAACAGGTGACATCAGGTGACAAACAGGTGGCAAATAGGTGTTAAAATGGAGAAAAAAAAAAAACCTTGGGAGAAACCAGGCTTAGTCGGGGGGCTTCTCCTTCTTCATGTTTCGTACATTTCTCCACTACTTTTTTAGTTAATTTTAAGAGGAAAATTTCTAAGCAACTCTTTGCATTAAGATTTTTCATGAATATGGGCCCAGATGGTATATTTATAATTAACGTTTCTTCGTCTTTCAGTGTTATTTTGTTTATTTATGTATAGTTCTCATATTACATGTGGGACTGGGACACACATCGAGTTTACAGCTTAACTGTTCAGTCAATCAAATTTTTCAAACACAAATCATTAGGGAAAAAAATCTCAAAAAGCTGAAAATCCCTGAAATCATTTGTTAGCACATTAATTAACCTTGCCCTGATAAGCAGATGCTGGGTTCACCTGAAAAGCACGCTTGGTTGTGGCCCATCTGTCACTGCCTGTTTCTAGGGAGGAAGGAGCTGGACAACAACTTGGTGACTTCCAACATTTTCCTCCATCTCAGTCAAAAACTGTTGCTTCTGCAGCTCTATATTCTGCTACCACTGGCCACAGTGAGGTTTAAAGGTCATGCAAACATGTTGGGAAAAATGTAAAACTTTCTAATAGCCAGTGATAAAACAAATAATCATTAATGGCCACATGGTTCACAAATAATGCATGTTATATGAGAGCTGTATTAGAACAACTGCATAAAATACACTGTTAAATACGAGGTCATCGTCAAAAGTGCCGTGCTTTATCTTTATTTTATTTTTTGTGCATGTTAACTTTGAGTTGACCTTGATTTTACCATTCATAAAGTGATATATACAAGATAAGCTGTTTTTTTTTTAGTATGTGCAGGTTTATAAGGACAGCTTGAACAAAACAGCTTCTTTTTCTCCATTTGTCTCTGTCACACCTACACTCAATGACGGCAGGAAAATTCTATCTACTTTCCGCCAGCTAACCTGTTGCCCTTTGTTTTGCACTTCTGAAGGGCAAAAATAATGATTTCTGATTTGGTATGCATTTTCTCCCCGCTCTCCCATGCGCCGTCTCTACTCCTGGAGTGAGACAAGAGGATTTCAGGCTTATTAGAAGTCTTCGCTGTGCTCTGCTGGTACTGTAGATTTTATGAAAAGAACTGAGAGAAGGTGAAATAGACAGGGCACTGGAAAAACAAGCCGACACTTTCAAACAAACACCACGGTAATAAATATCTGTTGAATAATTACATCTGCGCTGCTAGAGTGCTGAGGTTTCCAGGAAACAAATGCTATCGGATTTCATTTGTGGTGATGTTTGTATGCCTTCCATAACCACAATTGCTTGCCATTATATGAGACGTTTTATGTTTATATTCATGCATTTGGTAGGAAAACGTAATGTGACTTACAATGTATTTAAGGTATACAATTGATCAGTTTACGTGTTAACTGGGAATCAAACAAAGGAGTCATGGCCAATTCTCATTATGAATGAAGCCACAAGAACATGAAGGTGAATTAACGATGCTTGGGACACTGTTCTCCAGCCATTTCATTGGAAATTAATCACAAAATATGCATATATGGTGTTGAGTTGGTGACCATGATTTATTTTTATTATTTCTTTTTGGTTACACTTTATTTTGATACTCCACTTCAGACTACTAACTCTCATTAGAGTATTAGTAGACTGTTAGGTTAGGGTTAGTAGTATAAATTGACATGTACTTCCAAAGTAGGACTGCATAATAATGATAAGAGGTTCATGCTCCAGCAGACCTGCAACAACAAAACAGGGCAATCTCACACACTGAAAATGTCATAAACTGTCAGTAGCAGTGTTCAGTCTTAAGGCCCTTTCACAATGAACACGAAATTTGGCATGGATGTTTGGCGTGATGCAATCGAAACAATAGATCTCTATGGGGCTATTCACACTGGGTGCGAACATTCGTGGCACGAAAAAGCGAGGATTTTTTTTTCCTACCTGCGTGTCGATTTTTTTCCCCCATCGCTCCATGATGAAACGGCCGTCCAATTAGAGCTGGGCCTTAGATTATGTGCCTGGAGCAGCTGCTGTTGCAGAGAAGGGCGAGAGTGGTGGCGTTGTTTCAAAAACTAGTGTAAACAATCACAGAAGAAGAGTATCCAGGAGGAGATTATTATTGGTATCTGAGAACAGATTTATTCTCACATGTTCTTTATACAGAATATCATTTCTAGTCATTTTCCTCTGAATTATGTGATCACTGTCCATTCTCACACACTGCAGACACACATTGATGTTCAAACACCTTACAAAAGTGAATTTTGCATAATAGGGCCACTTTAAGAGAAAAGCTCTGTTTGGGGGATTTATGCTCTTGAGATCTGGCAACCCCAAGCAGGAACGATAGTGGAGGCTCATAACCAATGCAAGATAAAAGAAATGTCAAATTGTCAAAATGTTTTCAGGACAAATATCCAGTAGGCCAAAATCACAACAATTATTTTTTGATTAACTGAGAGAAGCAGATGTTGTTATTACGAATAAAATATGATTAATTATGCAGCATTGCAAAGTTACTTATAGTCAGTCAGTCTAAATTGGACAATCTTTTTTTTTTTTTTTTAACCTGTATCAAAAGCCTCATACCAATCTATGCTTTTACTAGTCTGCTTTTTAAGTTACTGTCTCCGGGCACTGGTTCTCCATTCTGAATACAAACAAAAATTTGTGTTACAGCTCATCTTACCAAACTGAAAATCTCAATTACGGACATATGAACAAAATCCCACAGTGGCAATCTGTTACTGTTCAGCCTCAACATGTTTATCACTGCTATTTGTGTACTTGATGGCAATGAAAATGTGGTATATTGAACTGCCTTGTCTTGTCATCTTGACAGCTTTAATGTTTGTACGTTTGTGATTTTTGCCTCGCAGAGATTAATTGTCACTGTGTCGCTGGCTGACAACAGCGTTTATGAGAGAGAAGGCCAGAGAAGTGGGACGTCAGTATTTCAGCTACACTTTCTCTCTTATACTACACTTTTTATTCCCCTCTTCCTCACCTGCATGTCTTTCTTTTCTGCTTGCAGGTCCTTCTTAAAATGACTACAGCAGGTTCTTGTGATTACTGACACATAGATTAGAGAACTAAGCTGAATATGCAATGACAATCAAGTTTACTTGCTCCAAATAAAGCTATTGCTAATTTTTCAATCTGGCAAAATTTAGCAAAAACATTGATTGTATTGTACTCAAAAATACTTATGGTTAAAATTTTATTGGGTGGACTGATACAAACCTATGCACTCAGACACCCAGAAGCTGCATAAATTCAGCCAATTAGATTACAGCTTGCCAGATCAAAAAAATTTATTTACTTTAGTGTGCAGCTTTCTTAGTTTTGTTTTCATGTTCATCTCAACCTCCTATGGTTCAATACAAGACTAGTATGCACAATTATTTTGACTACTTCAGAAACGTTCATAAGAACTCACGACTTTCAGACTACAGCGATATTAGCAAACCATTTACAGCATAACGATCGCTGGAACAATGATTTTATGACTTGCACCACTTATAAACCTTTATACTGAACACTTAATAATCAGTGCAGTCAATTGTACATATTAAGAAGAGTTGTTAAACAAGTCTTATAAAATGGATAGTTTAATAGTTTTCATCTGATAAGCTACATTCAAATGAGTTTTAAAATAGACAATATTTTACAAATGGGAAACTTTTTTTTTTTTGCACTAAATAGTTATTTCTGGGATTCGATAATATTTCAACTTGGATTTTTTTTCTTTTTTAAACTACAAATATCAAACCACAAACAAATCATATTTTCACTTCTTTTAAAGACCTTTTATTATTTTTGTCATGCACTGCTCAGATACACGAAAAATGAGGATCCAAGTGCATTTAATAAGAGAGTAATCCATAAACAGAGTCAAAAAACAAGCAAATATCATACACAGTAGCGAGCAGTCCAAACAACGATAAAATCCAGATAGCAGGCAAAACAGAAAATTCAGAGAACATGAAAAAACAAAAAAAACAAGACAGGGGAAGAAAGAAGAATACAAGGCTCTGAAATACAGTCTAACAGACAAATAAGATTTAGTGAAGATAAACCGGGCTTTATATATGGTGAGCTAATAACACTAATGAGACACAGGTGAAAACAATAATGAAAGATTAATCTGGGAAAAGGATTATGGGAAATGAAGTCTTTATGGAAGTGGTGAAAGTCCTTGTTGGAATGCTCTCTGTTGGCTTTCACGGGCACTCATGACAATTTTCAGTTTTTCCCATTCAGATTTAAAACGAATTTTACACAAAACTTGGTATAAAATAAGCATCTACCTGCTCATAACAATTTGCAATTTAACAATGTAATTACAAATGTAACATTTATGATGATTTTCAAATTTTTATGGGACTGAAGTTAAAAATAGACAAATTGTGTGTCTGCGGTCTCTTTATTTTTGTAAAACAATGTTTCAATTTAAATGTTTAACTAAAACTACAATTTAATTGTGTTAGTTCTTAACATGTCAGGTGGTACTCAGCAAGAAATGCCTTCATTTTTAATCATCTTCCCTTTTTTTTTTTTTTTTTCCCAAACATATTAATGTGACATTATTCCAGACTTAAAGCGTTTGAACCCTGATAATTGCTGCTTGCAGCTATATTTTGAAAGTGAAGTTTGAGAAACTTGAAATGCTGTTATGTCTGTTGTGTCTGTATACAGGTGCTGGTCATATAATTAGAATATCATAAAAATAGTTCATTTATTTCACTAATTCCATTCAAAAAGTGAAACTTGTATATTATATTCATTCATTACACACAGACTGATATATTTCAAATGTTTATTTCTTTTAATTTTGATGATTATAACTGACAACTAAGGAAAATCCCAAATTCAGTATCTCAGAAAATTAGAATATTACTTAAGACCAATACAAAGAAAGGATTTTTAGAAATCTTGGCCAACTGAAAAGTATGAACATGAAAAGTATGAGCATGTACAGCACTCAATACTTAGTTGGGGCTCCTTTTGCCTGAATTACTGCAGCAATGCGGCGTGGCATGGAGTCGATCAGTCTGTGGCACTGCTCAGGTGTTATGAGAGCCCAGGTTGCTCTGATAGTGGCCTTCACCTCTTCTGCATTGTTGGGTCTGGCATATCGCATCTTCCTCTTCACAATACCCCATAGATTTTCTATGGGGTTAAGGTCAGGCGAGTTTGCTGGCCAATTAAGAACAGGGATACCATGGTCCTTAAACCAGGTACTGGTAGCTTTGGCACTGTGTGCAGGTGCCAAGTCCTGTTGGAAAATGAAATCTGCATCTCCATAAAGTTGGTCAGCAGCAGGAAGCATGAAGTGCTCTAAAACTTCCTGGTATACGGCTGCGTTGACCTTGGACCTCAGAAAAGACAGTGGACCAACACCAGCAGATGACATGGCACCCCAAACCATCACTGACTGTGGAAACTTTACACTGGACCTCAAGCAACGTGGATTGTGTGCCTCTCCTCTCTTCCTCCAGACTCTGGGACCCTGATTTCCAAAGAAAATGCAAAATTTACTTTCATCAGAGAACATAACTTTGGACCACTCAGCAGCAGTCCAGTCCTTTTTGTCTTTAGACGCTTCTGACGCTGTCTGTTGTTCGAGAGTGGCTTGACACAAGGAATGCGACAGCTGAAACCCATGTCTTGCATACGTCTGTGCGTAGTGGTTCTTGACTCCAGCTGCAGTCCACTCTTTGTGAATCTCCCCCACATTTTTGAATGGGTTTTGTTTCACAATCCTCTCCAGGGTGCAGTTATTGCTTGTACACTTTTTGTCTACCACATCTTTTCCTTCCCTTCGCCTCTCTATTAATGTGCTTGGACACAGAGCTCTGTGAACAGCCAGCCTCTTTTGCAATGACCTTTTGTGTCTTGCCCTCCTTGTGCAAGGTGTCAATGGTCGTCTTTTGGACAACTGTCAAGTCAGCAGTCTTCCCCATGATTGTGTAGCCTACAGAACTAGACTGAGAGACCATTTAAAGGCCTTTGCAGGTGTTTTGAGTTAATTAGCTGATTAGAGTGTGGCACCAGGTGTCTTCAATATTGAGCCTTTTCACAATATTCTAATTTTCTGAGATACTGAATTTGGGATTTTCCTTAGTTGTCAGTTATAATCATCAAAATTAAAAGAAATAAACATTTGAAATATATCAGTCTGTGTGTAATGAATGAATATAATATACAAGTTTCACTTTTTGAATGGAATTAGTGAAATAAATCAACTTTTTGATGATATTCTAATTATATGACCAGCACCTGTATAAGATCAGTGATAAGGTGAATATTAACTCTGGGCTGAATTAGTTTTAAATGTAACTTCTGAATTCATTCATTGTTGCATTAATGATAGTTAAAATGTTTTTGTGTGTGTTTTTATTTTTTGTTAAAAAAGAAGAAAAAAGGGAAAGAAAATTTTCTGGGGCTTGTGATTTGAGAGACCACACTGCAGCAGCCTATTCTGGATTCAGGCCGTCTGCCTGACATTTATTTTGCAGTTTGTTTTATTCATATGTTTTGTTTAGGGGTTATTTGTGATATATTAACTCTAGCATGGACAAAAGAATAATACTAATAACAAATAACCTGCTGTGGCAGTGTCAAAAAAGTCTTTCAAAGATTTGATGTTACTAATCCAGTGCCAAATCCAGCAATTTGATCATCCTCAAATTAAAGCACTTATTGTATCCTTCTGGTTCCTTTTTAACAGAATTTTATTTCCAGATGGACTGATTAAAAACACCTGTGTGGCATACTATTGGAAGTTGTGTAAATCCAGCCAATCAGACTGAATATTTCTCAGTAGATGATCAGTTTTGTCTACAATGGACCCTTAACATTTCTGTGTTTGAACTATAGGAGCATTTATGCCATGTCGGAATTACCATAATTATAGGATTCCGACTTGTAAAGCATTCACATCCTCATAGAATTTGCAATTACAACTTGCAGATTAGTTTTGTTGTTGATAGTGTATCCAAATCCAAGGACATGAACAGCTCCAAGTAGAACGTCACAGGTTGTCATCTCGCAATTTTGATAACTATGACATGGCGTGAACGCAGCAAAAGCAGTGTTAACTGGAGGTACAGGAATAGCAAGTATAAAAAAAAGCACCCTAGCTGTTACGCAACTTGTTCTATATGCAATTTAAATTCAAGAAGAGCACCCAAAAACAGTTTTTTTTTGTGATGCATCAAAGCAATTGCCAGGTCTTGTTTCTGTTAAGCTCCAATACATTTCTTTTTCTTTCACTGTTGTCTCTGTTTACTGTGTGCAATTCCTACTTTCTTGCTACCTAGCAACCTTGTAAAATCACCCTTCTGTGTACAACACTATCTGCAATGCTTTTCTTGAGGAGGTCAAACTGGAGCATGACTTCTGTGTTGAGAGATGCACTGAAACCCTGACTTGAGACATTTGAAATGGTTTAATTAACTACATTACTTATTCATTTGTTTATACTGTCTTTAACATATTACTGTTGTTGTAATGTTATTAAACAAACAGCCTTTTGAGGTTGCGTTCTACATTGATTTTGCCAGGGTTGGAGCAGTTTCTGCTTTGTTGTATACATAACATTCCTTGATCATGGTGAAGAATACTCTAAAATGGCCTTGCTTGGCTTATTGCTTTAATAGTATCTCTTCTTACTCGTATAGTCGCCTCTTCTGGCAGTTTTGTGGGCGGTTTTGGAAAGTGACACAGGTATCAGGGTCCTTGGAGAGGTTATTATAGTGAAAACCCCAAGCTGTCACATTTATCTGACACAAAGAGCAGGACCAGAGGCATTAGGTGCTGTGTGCATCGTTGTGCTGTCTCTCTGGGCTGTAATGTGAAGAGATTAGTGAGTTCTCCGATGATTTCCTGAACTTCTTCCACATTGTCGGCTGTCTGGACGGACACCTTCGGCCCTGGACACCTTGCCTCCATAGAGTTAACCTTGACTAAAATCCTTGACTTTCCATTAGATCAGGACAAGCCTCATGACAGGAGTCATCATGGTCATCAATCTTGTGCTGCTGGTCAAAAACAAAGTGAGGTGATTTTTCACGCACAAGGATACACACATCTAATAATCGAATATGCCAGCACTGATCTTTTGTTACATGACAATAGCCATTTTTCCACAGTTAGGCCAAACCGGCGTTGCTTAACCTTTCCATTCTGTGCCGATCCGCCCAGCCGGTACGAATATGGTTTAGTTTTCCACATGGGGCTGATTACAGCTCTTTTTTAATATAATAGAGCTTATGTAGCCCCACACCGTTTCTGTCTTCCAGTTTGTATTTCCACAGCATGAAGATATGTGAATGAATCACTCGTTTTTAAACCTTCCTGGTTTAATGACATTGTTATGATATCCGCTTCAATCATTAGTGCTCATGATAACTTTAGTTAACTCTACAATAAGTAAATCTACTTCACCAGCTAATTACTCTTCGACAGCGATGCCAGAGAGCAGGGGTGTCAAACTCATTTTAGGTTGAGGGCCGCATGGGAAAAAATGTAACCATATGCAGGCCGAATTACCTTTTTAACCCTTAGTGTGCTGACAATTAGCCTACAGTAATATTAACCAGACAAACTACAAATTAATAAAACTAGAAAAACACACTGCTCTGCGAAAACTGCCTTTTTACAGTGAAAAGACTTTATTAAAGGTGCAATATGTAATATTTTGCAGTAAAACAACTAGGCCAGTGTTATATATTTTGTTCACTTGAGTACTTACAATATCCAAAATGTTTGCAACTATTTGTAAATCGTTAGAAAATTGCAATTTTTAACCAAGGCTCCGGGAGTCGCCTGTCAATTGTGTCATATCCGGGTTACCCTCGGTTTTATTTTGTCGAAACCATTGAAACACCAAAGACGCTTTAATATTTACATGTTTTAATAGGCAAGGGAACAACTGTTTTGATATATTTATAGACAGAACACTAATTATTGTTGTATAGCTCAACACGTTTAGTCTTATTGTTTAAATCTAATTTTCTTGATTTTGTTTTGCTACTTTGTAATTTGTTAGTACTACACTTTACCATGCCTCAGAGAAAAACACTATTTTATTAAGTAGCTAACATAGCATAATCAGATGCAGCTTTATTTTTAGTAGCAGTAATACATTTTAAAATTATTTCCATGCCATTTATCAACACAAGCCATCCAGCATTTAATATGATATTGTAAAATCGATCTATCTTACTGCAGTGTGTAACAGTGTCTCACAGCAGCCGCCGAGCGAACGCACAGAGTAACATTGTAACATCATTTTCAACACTCTCAAATGTATCTAATATGATAAACAGAGCTGTGTTACCTCATACTCATGACCGGAAAAGCGGAAGCGGCGCCGGCGACTGTGTCATAATAAAAGTCCCGCTGCTCGTGAGGCGTGTGTTGATCAATCGCTCCAGCTCCTCGTTCAGCTCCACAACACTCGCTCCTGCTCTGCTTCACACTACAGTAACATTAATAATCACATCCATGAACATGATTTCTTCCCGAGTCCTATCTCAATTGTTTTCCACCGGCCGTTGAGGTGAAGACCACATGTCCCAAGATTCCACGCTCAAACTTGGCGTCATCAAACCTTTGTTTTGAATTGGCCTCTAGTGACCTCTGGAGGACAGAATTCTTACATACTGCACCTTTAATTTTTAAAAATGTTTTATTTATTTATATTATTAGGGATGCCACGATTATGGTTTCTCATGGCCGATTTCACTTTTCTTTTTTTTTTACAACCAAATTGTCCCATTCCGATACCAGTTGAGAGAGAGAGAGAGGGAGAGATTATTAAAGGGTTAGTTCACCCAAAAATGAAAATTGTCATTAATTACTCACCCTCATGTCGTTCCACACCCGTAAGACCTTCATTAATCTTCAGAACACAAATTAAGATATTTTAGTTGAAATCCGATGGCTCAGTGAGGCCTTCATAGCCAGCAATGACATTTCCTCTCTCAAGATCCATTAATGTACTAAAAACATATTTACATCAGTTCATGTGAGTACAGTGGTTCAATATTAATATTATAAAGCGACGAGAATATTTTTGGTGCGCCAAAAAATAAAAATAAAATAACGACTTATTTAGTGATGGCCGATTTCAAAACACTGCTTCAGGAAGCATCGGAGCACAAATGAATCAGTGTATCGAATCAGCTGTTCGGAGCGCCAAAGTCACGTGATTTCAGCAGTTTGACACGTGATCCGAATCATGATTTGACACACTGATTCATAACGCTCTGAAGCTTCCTGAAGCAGTGTTTTGAAATCGGCCATCACTAAATAAGTTGTTATTTTGTTTTTTTTTTGGCGCACCAAAAATATTCTCGTGGCTTTATAATATTAATATTGAACCACTGTACTCACATGAACTGATTTAAATATGTTTTTAGTACATTAATGGATCTTGAGAGAGGAAATGTCATTGCTGGCTATGCAGGCCTCACTGAGAGATCGGATTTCAACAAAAATATCTTAATTTGTGTTCTGAAGATGAACGAAGGTCTTACGGGTGTGGAACGACATGACGGTGAGTAATAAATGACAGAATTTTTATTTTTGTGTGAACTAACCCTTTAACTAGCAAATATTTTCTATTACATTTTTATTCATTAATTAATATATTCATATTCAGATATTTTCATTTATTATTTATTATTTTTTTCTTGACACTTTTCAACAAACCTCTGTCACTCCCCGGACCTCAGTGATCGAGTAGCTTTTGTCAGTCTGTGAAAAGATAGCTCCTGTTTCTTGTTGAATCTATCTGTACACTCCCTCTCAACAGTTCTTTCTCACTTTAGGTGTTTGTTGTGTTTTTGTGGCTTTCAGTCTGAAAACAAACACTGCAGAAACCACAGGTGCTTTCACCTGTACTGTGATGTCATGTGCATACCCTCTTTAAATTCAGTGAACCTGAAGACAGGTATAGTCATCTAAATTTGATCAGTTCAGTGGAGTCGCACCTTCTTCAGATGATTCTGTCATCATCTATTCATGTCCATATTGCTGAAGTTGACCTTTTTCCATGAAGTCCAACAGAGTCCATCCTAATCAAACATACCCGAACAAGATGATCAAGGTCTGCAGCTAGGATTAGAACGTTTCGATTGGTGGGTTTGATTGGGATAGGAGCTAAACTCTGTGGGACAGTGGACCTCAAGGGCTATATAGAGACTTCATTTGGTTTAAACCTGTTAAAAAATATATGTTCTAAATACAGTAGTATAAAATTTGCAGTATGAATGAAATTCGGACATTATCATGTGACCTACAGCATCAATTGTGTTGCTTCACTGCCATTCACGAATCCTCTCACTTGGCCTTATGGGACAGTAAAGTGTCCACTTCAGAATCTCACCAGAAGTAGTAAGTCATCCGGGTATTTTTCGCCTACTGTTTCATGAATACTATGGATTCAGGCATACTCTTTTTACACGCTTTTTTTTTTTTTTTTGAATGCATACTACTGTATACAGTAGGCATATTCTGACACAAGGCCTGAGTGTGCGTGTGCGCGAGTGTGTGTGTGTGTGTGTGTTTTGTGTACATAGGTAAACATCTTTGTTCACTGTACAAAGATTCTTTTGTTTATTCTTCTCTGTTAATGTATTATCTGCCAGAGAAAAACAAATGAGCAAGCGCTCAGAATTAATGAAAGTCATCAAGAAAAATAGCTTAAATACCTCAAATTTATTGGAAAACGATCAGCAAATGAGCCAATGTTCTTGTGCTAAATATATTCTTCCTTCAGGCTAATAAAAGAACTAAACATAAGATTTCTTAAAAAAGAAATAGATAAAATTCATTAAATTATGATCAAATTTTAATCATTTATTTACTCTGTTAACTGGCATAATGGTGAATCATCAAAAAAAAAAAAAAAAAAAAAAAAATGCATATGTGTAAAAGTGTGTATTCATTTTTGTTACAAAGGTTGTTGTGGCTAGTTATGTTGGTATCAGAGGTGTTTAGAGTCATTTTCAGCACAATCAATGCAATGCAGTTGTGTGTGTGTGTGTGTGTGGTTGCTATGTCAAGTAGCCCATATTGTTTGTTCAAACTCCTGACCCCAAGAAGTTATAGATGTGTTATCAAACATGACTAATAATGTTTATGGGAAGTAGGGGACAAGTTAGCAAAGTTTTTATTCAAAGATCTTTGGTTCCTCCTTGTGGTGCAAAGTGGTGCAAAAACCCTTTGTTACTGAAAAAAAAAAATAAAAAATAAAAATTTTGACAGTGTTTAACATTTTTAGCCATGGTTTGTTTATTGCATATTATTTTATTTTGTAACGCAATAATTATTTTAGATTGTGTGGTCCATGGCTCTAATTTTGATTTGACTGGTCCTGTTTCTGTCACTTATCCTCAAGGGGGCAGAATGTGGATGGGGATATGGATTGTGTGTGTCTGGTTAGGTTTACCCTGTATATACAGTGACACCTTGTGGAGGCTTGCTGAGGTCTGAGGATTAATGCAGGGTGGTTAGGAGTGTTATCATAGCCTATGCAATTGTATTTGTGTGTTGCACTGTATGGACAACTTCTCTGCATCTCTTAATCCTGCTGATTTGTTGGTCTTAGCTGGTCTCCCAACCTGATCAGTTGATCTGCTGGTTTTAGAGAAGGTTTGGCTGCTTGTCAGCTGGTCAAGTCTGGATATCAGCTTATACCAGCTAACACCAGAAAAATAATTGCAGACTTCCACAACCCTCGATCTGGACTTTAGTGCATTAGTGCTATACACACAAACTCCAGAACACAAATGTAAACGCTGAGAATTAAAGCGGTTGATGTGCAGTACATTGTTTACCTATTTGAGGTATTTGAGTTTTTCAAAACTCTTCTTCAGAAAATGAAAAAATAAATAAATAAATAAAAGTATTGCATTGTTTCACTAAAGATGTCATGTGAGGTAAAGAAGGACATTAAGCATTGCATCTAAACAGCCATATAATGTCAGACAAGTTACTGTATTATAGCCACCAGTCATTTCAGCTGTGTGTTTTGCAGATGTCTTAAAGGGATCCTTGATTATGATTTGACTTTTTTAACTTTAGTTAGTGTGTAATGTTGCTGTTTGAGCATAAACAACATCTGCAAAGTTACAACGCTCAAAGTTCAATGCAAAGGGAGATATTTTCTTTTACAGAATTATCTGTTAAAGGACTACAACAAATGGCTGGTAGGGACTGCAACAAGCTTCTTCCCGAGTTAGTGACATCACAAACCCTAAAATTTACATAAACCCCGCCCCTGAGAACATGCAACAAAGGGGGCGGGGCCATGCAAGGCTGAACATCGTTACTGACAATCCTCATTTTGGCTGCGTGAGATTCTCCAGCTTTGTTGTTGTTGAGCTGTTAAAGCCCTGCCCTCTTCTGGAAAGGGGGCGGGGAGTAGCAGCTCATTTGCATTTAAAGGGACACACACAAAAACGGTGTGTTTTTGCTCACACCCAAATACAGGCAAATTTGACAAGCTATAATAAATGATCTGTGGGGTATTTTGAGTTGAAACTTCACACACACATTCTGGAGACACCAGAGACTTATATTACATCTTGTGAAAAGGGGCATAATAGGTCCTCTTTAACCTAACAAGTTATTTTACTGACATGGTAACAAAAGAGAAAAAAATAGAAGAAAAAAAAAATGGATATTGTCCTATTAAATTATGACGGTGTTGCTAATACACAGTGACCAAACCTCCTATTGCACCAAGACTGGAAGGAAACAAAGTAATTTACTTTTCAACAAATGTGCTCAAAATGTTCAGCAGTGTCAAAAAAATGTTACGCTCAGTCTGAGATTGGAACTATGATGTGATCTCATTAATTCTAATGGGCTTTGCAGCCATTCCTTCTTTAGAGAATCAGTTCCACTTGGTCAGCACTGCCATGTGAAACTGAACACCAGTCATGAAATACATTACATTACTCACATAATCTCTCAGCTTTCATTCAGGCTTTGTGAATAGCCCACAATTCGCTGTTTTCAGTGCAGACACACTGGATCCCCACAGGCTGGCAGTGGGTGGATTCAGGCCTGCTGGCTGACTGGAAGGGGAATGTGTAGTCTGTTTCTCACTCCCAGGTCTGTTTCATGCATTCAGACGTACCCAGCTGAGCAGTGTTGTTTTGGCTAGAGAAAGATGTGTAAATTCTACTTGCTCATTCACAGTTTACCCTGAGAAAACCAAAGCTCGTGTAAAAAAAGGCAGTTTTACAGACACTTGTAATAAGCAATGCTTTTTTATTTTGTGTTGTGCAGTTCTGAAGCATGAAAAGCTTCAGCAAAGGAAATTAAAACTTTCGGAGTTGGTCTGCAAAAATTGCAAACCAAATTCCCAACGAAAGTCCATTTTCATTAGCGGTGTTTGCTAAGCAAACATCATTATTAATATTGCTCGGTGTTAGGGGTTTGCTGCTAACTCCAAGTATTAAACCTTGATTTCACAACTTGTGCTGCAGATATGAATGACACATCAAATCATGTGGATTATCGAGAAGAGTTAGTAATTTTCTAAGCACTCTGATAAATGGTTGATGAGAAAATGAATAAATCCCATTGATAGATCAGCTACTGACTGTATATCTAGGGTCAAGAACATCACGGACTTCAGTGGAGGCTCTACTTAGCAATTACTTAACACTTATCGACAACCCACAACACCCTATAGCAATGACTTAGAAACCACACATTAGCAATGTCTTCACAAACATTCAAAATGGTTACAAGCCACCTTACACCTCTGTTTTTTCTTCCTTATTTCCCCACTTTACGTGTTTAGCCCTTGTGCGGTCTTCGTTTGGGAAGTACACTCAGGGTCTTCGGGGTCTCCACAGACCCCAGGCAACAAAATGCAATTTTGTAACAAAATACTTGTTTTTTTTTTTGTTGTTTTTTTTATTCTGTTTATTAATGTTTTTACTCCATGTTTGTGCAGGTTTTTGGAGGATTTATCATATTTATTAAATTTATATAAATAAATATAAAAATTTTTTTTTTTTAAATAGGTTTTTTCTACAAAAACAGCTTTTTATGTAAAATTCACTTTATAAAAGATCCACATTTCTAAATTTCATTACATGGGGATAACATGGATAATTTGACATGGTTTAGTGTAAGATTTTTGCCCATCTTTTGGAAAATGCAGTTAAAAAAAACTAAAAAAACTATCATTTTTACCAGTAGATGGCTGTAGAGCTCCACTATTTGCTATGTGTTATTTGACTGACTGAAAGACATCTTTTCATAAGTTTTTTTGTTTTGTTTTTTTTTTCAGTTGGATTCATATCTAAATATTCTGAAATCACAATTATAACAATAAAGCCTACTTTTTGTCAAAATTTAGTATTTTTTGTAATGAAAAAAAAAAAAAATCAGTTTTTCAATATTGTTAGATTATGATGAGACTCCACTTATAAAATGGACAATATTCATCCTCAAAATCAACATTTTTGAAAAACTTATTTTTTTCAGTACAAAAAAAATGTGCTAAACTTTGACAAAAAGTCATTTTTATTGTCTTTTATTGTCATAATTGTGATTTCATAACATTTAGATATAAATCCAGCTGAAAAATACTTGTGAAAAGATGTCTTTCAGTCAAATAGCACATAGCAAATAGTGGAGCTCTGCAGCATCTACTGGTAAAAGTTATATTTTTTTTACTTTTAAAACTGCATTTTCCAAAAGATGGGCAAAAATCTTACACTAAACCATGTCAAATTATCCATGTTATCCCCATGAATGAAAGTTAGAAATGTGAGTCTTTTATAAAGTGAATTTTACATAATAAGCTGTTTTTGTATAAAAAAATATTTATTTATTTATTTATATAAATTTAAAAGATATGACAAATCCTCAAAAAAACTGCACAAATATGAAGTAAAAACATTCAATAAACAGAGTAAAATTACATTTGTTTTTTAAAAAACAATTATTTTGTTACAAAATTACATTTTGTTGTCTGGGGTCTGTGGAGACCCCGAAGACCCTGAGTGTGACCCTTTTTTTTTACACTAACATAAAAACAAGATATCACTCCAATTTTTTTTTTTTTCTTTGTAGATCTAGAAAGTGTTAACAACTGTACAAAGTTTCATGTCATTTGGACAAAGAGTACTTTTTTTTTTTTTAATTGAGCAAACGTCGTTTGGGGTCTGTGCAGACCCCAATGACCCTATAAGGGTTAAGGATGCCAAAACAAACGTTGAACCTTCATTCACCTCTGATGTGACTGTGTTCTTCTACTGATTGTAGCTCATTTCTAAAGCCAAAGTTTATTTTGCACTACAACCTAGTTAATGGAAATTCTGTGATATGAACTCAGAGAATTCTATTCATCTGATTCATATTGATATTAGTAATCTCTGCATCCTTAATTGATTCATCCTTTCAGTCCTTGTATGATCTATGAATCTTTCTTGTACATCATGTCTGCAAGTGTGTTCACCTACCGATGTAGTGTAGTTTCACAATTTCACACTTATATATAATTAAGTAGAGTAAAGCTTATGCGTATTTGGCGTGCTGTACCGGGGGACGGCTTCGAGCTCAGAATTTTGGCCTGAACCCAGAGTACTCCCCCGGGTTTGATAAGAAGAGTTAGGACTAGAAAGGAGGAGATGGGTGGTGGAGAAATGCTGATAAGCTGTCAATGAACAGAAGTAAGTCTGCTGTATGTATACCGCTTATTGTTAAATGAGTTGTTAATTAATGAATCGTGTTAATTATTTGAATGTGTTCCTCCCGAACTTTGTTGTTTGCAGCTTTTCTGCTCAGTTACTTGACCAACAGAAAACACCTTAGCCTGATCTGCTCGAATCCGCTTTGGTTGATTTAAAATAGCACTGGTATTAATGGGAAGGATCAACCTGCTCTACTAAATTCTACCTGTCTGCCATTTAGAAGGTTCGCTTCATTACCTTGCAGTAATGACACTCATTTCTCATAAAACATCCAGCAATTTCCAGGAACCAACCATCCAACTTGATGCGGTAAATATGGAAAGAAATGCTTTTAAGTAATAATTGCAGAGCTGAGAGAGAGAGAGAACAGTTTGATCCATTAAACATCACTTAATGTGGTTAGTGCTGTGTTTTGTGTAGGAAATTCCAGTTGCACAAGGTAATGACATCATGGAATGTGAACAGGGCCGGTCTGATAGAGCAGAAGAAACTAGAGAGTTGCCAAGAATGTGCGCCGGAATAGTCAGAGTCCACCGCTTACATGTCCACTAGGAAAAACAGCCCACCATCAGATGTGGGCCACCATTAGTCCCAATAGCATAGTGTTTGGCAGGAGCGAGAGAACTGGGAAAGGAATAAATGAAGGAGAGTGAGCTGTTTAAAACCCAGCAAATCTTGTGGTTAAGAATATCTCTGTGAAGTTTGAAGTTATTGGATTTTTATTGGTTTTCAGGGAAAAGGAGGGTTTAAGAAGCGACTTCAGAAAGAGATGGTGCTTTAGTGCTTCCAAACGGATTCAGCTGCTTCGTCTTCATTCTCTTTGTCTATGCTGAAGTGGCAACCTATTGTTGTTTAGTCTGACTGCGTTTCTCCAGCTCATTTTCCTCCCCATGTGGCTGCTTTCTTGGAAGACTTTGCTGGTTGCCATTAGCTATTGTGCTTTTTGAAATCCTAAAAGAGCAGAGGAGCCGCCCAGTGAATCTGTTCTTACTGTAATGATGGGGCTAAAATAAGACACTTCCAACTGGACTGACAGAGAGTTGGAGGGGACAAAGAGTAAGAATACAGGATGGCATGGTTATTGTGGTAAAAGCCTTTGTTGTTAAATTGGGCATAACGCAATACGATTCATGCTATGCATCCATCACCATGATTGTAAATTTATACAAAGAGAAAGAGAGAGAGGAATGGGAAAGACACAGAGCCCAAAAGTAAATTAGACTCGCCACAAGACAGAACCTCAGTCTTCTGTCCAGCATCCACAGTGGCAACGGTCTCTAGAGGCACGCAAGCAAGTCTCGAAAGAGAATCCAGGGGGAAAAAAAGACATCTAGGACCAACATATTGAATTTCTGGTCAGGATTCTTTGGAGATTCTGGTGACAAAGTCACTGGGTTAAAGCGCAGCTAGATTTGATCTCCAGGTCTTTGTGGTCTTGGAGTAAAGCTGTACTAGTGTTTTCACAGGAGGAACAGAAGGGTGATGGGTTCATGCAGCCCCGAATGTACTAGACTTTGCTTCTGCATGCATCTGGAGACTTGCGATAGTGCTAAATGCAAATGAAACAAGCACTTGGCCAAAGGAAGTATACAGTTACTATATTCAGCTGGAGATGCACAGCATTCGCGGAACTGGGATAAGTCTGGAATATTGGCTCATGATTGGCTCTAATTGACTGGGTTATTCACCATCATGGATAGTCAGCTTTGACATAAACCACAGCAGCAAATAACTCAGTCTGCCTGTGGGGTGTTCTCTCTCTAACATAGTGAGAGAATTCATCATCCTTTCTAATCATGGAGACCCGTGATTAGCATCCCATATTTAGGTTTCACTCAATGTTAGGTTTGTACAAAATGTGATATGCCTGGAGGTTGTAATGTAATTGCACTTCCATGAGGTTTTCTTGGCTAAATCTAACCATTTGATGATATACTCTATCAAATGTCTCCATATGGTGCTTTTTAATTACTGATGTTGAATGTTTGATTAATTCCAACAATTATTCCAACAGTTCCCGAACTTTCTGTACTTTTTAAGTAATCACTATTTCTTCCTGCCAGAGAATTCAGCAGCCATCTCATTTACTAAATTTGAAGAGAGCTAATTCATGCGAGAGATTTATCTTAAGCCAAGCAAACATTATAAGACTGAAGCTTGTCGCCCATTCATGTTGTTAGTCTGCACAGAAAGCCCCGGGTTGTAGCCAACTCTCAGCACGTGCCCACCCCAGACGCTCCTCTAGTCTATAGTATAAGCAGTTGTGAGACATGCTGTGACTAGTCAAAAATGCTAAAAACAGATTTCAGACTGTTCTGAAATTTTATTTCTGAGAAATAATGAACAACAACCAATGAAAATGCAAGACAGGAAAGAAATGTGAGAGGAAAGTAAGGAAGGACCAGAAGCAAAAAAAAAAAAAAAAAAAAAAAGAAAGAAAAGAAAGCTTTCCACATCTCCCCAATCACTGAATGAATTTCATAATCATTGGCGCCTTTTAAGACACTCAAGGACATATTCCAAATAAGATACACAATCAATAAATAAAAAAGCAAATACAAAAAATAAATATCTCACAGAATAAGCTAAACTAAAACAAAATAAGTTTTAAGACCTGATTTAAAAATTGAAAGACTAGAACTTATATATATATATATACATATATATTGAGGTAAGGTATCCCAAAGACTCCGAGCCATACAACTAAAAGCTCTACATCCCATAGTAGTCAAACGTCAACTTGAGTCATAGAAGCAGAAGACCTGAGAGACTGGGTAGGTGAATACATATGAAGAAGTTCATGCAAATATGAAGGTGCTAGATTATGAAGAGCCTTATAAGTTAAAAGTTAAATCTTAAATTGAATCCGATATTTAACTGGAAGACAATGGAGGTGCCTTAAAACTGGAGAAATATGCTCAGTCAGTGGTGTCTATGTAATAATCCGGGCTGCTGAATTCTGGACCATTTGAAGTTTGTACAGAAGTTTCTGTGAAACACCACTGAGAAGAGAATTACAATAGTCAATACAAGATGTGATTACAAGGACAGCAGTACTATTAGCAGAAAGAGATGGTCGAAGACAATTAATATTTCACAAATGATAATATGCTGACTGTGTAATGTTATTTACATGTGCCTCAAAAGATACATAAAGTGCTGTCAAGGATGACACCCAGACTCTTAACCTGAAGGGAAGGAGAGATAACAGTCAATAGTCAGTGTAAAACTTTCTCAGTTTTGCAGAAGGAATTTCAGTCTTCCACTATTAACCTTAAGTAAATTACATGTAAACCATGATTTAATTTCAGATAAACAAAGCAAAAGAGAGGAAGGTAATAATTTTGAATTAGGCTTTGAAGACATATATAGCTGAGTGTCATTGAAAGTTTATACTGATTTTATGGAAAAATTGTCCTAAAGGCAATAGATAAATAAACAGAAGAGGGCCCAAAACTGAGCCCTGAGGCACACCACTAGTAATATGAAACGTACGTGATTTGAAACTTTGAGCGTTGAGTCCAACCCGATAAATACAATCTAAATCAATCAAAAGGAATACCAGAGATTCCAATGGAAGTCAACCTCTCCAATAAAATGCCATGTGGAATGGTGTCAAAAGCTGCACTTAAATCGAGAAGAATGAGTATTGATAGAAGGTTAGTAGAATAAGTTGACATGTAGTTACAAAGTTACTTTTAGTCAGTAGATTGTCTGTTGGTGGACCATCAAAATAAAGTGTTGGCAGATATTAAGTGACAGCAGTTCTAATGACTGCTAGTTGGCATGATGTTGCAGAGTTACTTAGTTAGTAGAATATTGAAAGTGGACCGCCGAAATAAAGTTTTATAAAGAGTTTTCCCAGTCCCTTCTATATCTTCCTCAAATCCTACCAGAGGATGACTGCAGCACCTACTCTCGTCTACGTTCAAGGCAAGTTGTTTGGCATATCAACAATATAACATTAAGATTACATGTAAAGAGTTTTTACTATTATAAAAACATTGATTTGAGAGCATTAGCCGAACTGAAGGTGCCAGAATAAACAATACAGACATATGTGTGTCCTTTTTAATTAAATACTACATAGCATATACAACGGACATAAATATCAGTCATGCTAATAAACAATAAGAATACACAGGCTCTACATGTATATTCAAATTAAGAGGAATTTGGAGTCAAAATAGCTTTACAGCTTAAATGCCTTTCCCAATGTTTCAAATGTTTCATTCTTGAATTGTACAATATTAGGTTTCCTCTCAGACCACTTTCATTTATGCATTTGAAACTTGCCATATAATATGAGAAGATTTAATATATAAATATGGCTCATGATGATGTCTTTTTTCCCATAGTAAAAATAAGCATCACTTCATCGTTGTTGTACTCAGTTCAATGACGTTATATGTTGAAGTTGTGGCTAGCTAGCCTACTTTCCTAACCATCTAGTGACAGAATGTTTAAGGTGGGGTAGGAAATGCTTTCCATAAAAAAAAAAAAAAAAAATTATACATCCTGATAGCAATCAATAATAGAAGCAGTGTTCCCAACCCTGTTCCTGGAGGCACAGAAAAAGTACACATTTTGGATATCTCCCTTATCTAACCCATCTATTTCAGGTCCTAGAGTCTCTACTAACAAGCTAGTGAGTTTAATAACGTGCGTTTGATTAGGAAGAGTTCAGAGAGCTGGTGTGCCTTTAGGAATAGGGTTGGAAAACACTGCCATACTTGATTCACCTAGTTCATGATTAGTTGTGTGAGGTTCACATCAACAAATCTGTCTTTAAACGTGCACAAGATGATGACTTATAGTGTGTGCCTTGGTTTTATACAACAAAGTATGGTCAGTTTGTGTGAAGTTTATGAGTTTAGTATTTTGGAAAGATGTGTCGTCATATAGAGACAGAGATCAAGGCGCAGGACGTGTAATTGTCTGGGATGTATAGTTTGTGTGTGTCATATGTTTAATGTGTGCATGTGAAGAGTACTCATTTTGGACGTCTCAAGAGAGACAGCTCCTGGGTGGGCAGAAATAATCAGTAATAAACACTGAGCAGACAGCCGTGACTCAAAATCAGCACAAATACAAGATGACAGCACTGCAAACAAACATGACAGGGATGCGCCCAACACATGCAGCATTTTCCCACTGCTGTGCATGATCTATAATGATTTATCAGACAGTCATAAGGTGAACATATTTCCCCGAGACTCACATCTTTCACATACCTCAAAAAACCTTCATTCATCTGTTTGAATACAGCTGTCTTGATTGAAAAATCTGTTTTGGTTCTCCCACAGCACTGTTTGTTGAATTACTGAGGACTAGATTTTTGTTTGGTCTGGTCATTTGTGCTCGCTCACATGCGGTCCGGTTGATAGACACTGGCCAATTCGGGCAGAAAGAAGTGCTGAGGTTCACTTTGTAGAGTTACGGCCCTATTGACTCAGGCCGTCAGATTTGATAGAGGAGCGTTTCGGTTCGCTGCTCAAGCTTGAAAAACATATTACATCCACCCCGAAGTCTTCCTCTTCCTCATCGTCTGGCAGTTCAGAAAGAGAAACACTATTATGAAAAAACACTGGGCTTCATTGGGTCCATTCATCCCGTAAAACCACATGAAGTATGTGTCTATGTCAGAACAGACTGTTTGACACACAAACTTGACTGATTCTCTATGTGCTCAGTGTCTGGCCATGGTTGGCACACCATGCTGACAGATTAGACCTGTAGGCATCATGCTTTTACGATTGCACACACAAACATGCATGCGATCTTTTCTACTTTCCAGAAACACCTCAGTGTCAACATCATAAACCCTTAGCTGTCTAAGAGGAGGTCTTGCCAATGACCCTGTTACCCTCAAGTACACACATAAATCCAATGGAGAGAGGGTAGGTATTTAAAAAAAAGAAGGAAAAAAAAGAAAGACAGCCTTGGAGACAGTGCCACGCACCCTTGCTCATGAAACTGTTTGTGGGTAAAGATCTCCTTTTGTGTCTTTCCATAAGTTGAAGGATAAATGTCTGGGAGTGTTCGAGTTTTAGATTGTTTTTCCAGAGTGTTGCTGTGTAATTTGGCTAAATGGGCTTTGCCCTGCATTTAAAACAATCCAGTAAAGGATCTCATTGCTGGATAGTAAACAAGCTGATGCACTCACAAGCATGCAATCAACCCTAATTACTATTTAGGAGAAAGGATATACCACTCACCTGAAAAAGTAGTAATGGCTGGGTGTTAGCGTCAAATGACTGGTCTTAACTATGAGGGCAGTAAGCATTTTTAACACATATTCTGCACACTGTGGTGTCTGTGTTTAGCTCTACGGCCTGTGAGCGGTCTGAAACGGACCTACGGGGCCCCAGTGGCAGCTGCCCACATTCACTGCCCACTAAATAAAAACGAAAGAGAGGACGTTTATGAGGTGTTTGTCGTGTTGCCCAGAGGCTGAAAGTCCTTTAAACCATCTGGAAGTCAGTGTGATGTCACACCCTGGGCCTCTGAGAAATATGATAATGCCACATAAGTAAAATAGCTCAGCAGAATGAGAAAATGTAGAAAACATTCTCTTCATATGCATTTACGATAGGACTGCTCGGCTGACAAAATGATATTAGCCTTGAAATTCTGGAGTTATGTTTTAAAAATGAGCAGCATACCTAGATGACTTTTTTAAGCAATATAGATTCACTTCCAAACAAAGGTGTCTCAAATTGTAGGTAGTAGGGGTGTGACTAGATCTCATGCCACAAGATCAAAATGTGACAAGAGTTCACATTGAGGTGAAAAGCTATCTCGCAAAATTGCCATGACGGAGTGTGAGGGTGAAATTAGGATAGAATATGCCACTGCTACATTTACATTATGCCTCCACTGTCATAAATATCATTTATTCATTTCAGTTGCTTCAATTCCATCCAGCTCATTCAAAATGAGCTGCAGCGTCATACATAGTGCAGCAGGAATCAGAGTTCACTCATCACATGACGAGAGTAAGTGACGGGATGACTGACGAGACCATGGCGGAGGATTCATTGCACGTTGAGCCTAAGCGCCTGATAAATGTCTTATCTTTGCACCGGCACTCACTATTCAGAGAGTATGCGCGAACCCAAAATAGAAAGCGAAAGTAAAACGCGAGCGCACATTCAAGCGCAATTTCAATACCCCGCATTTCGGCTCCCTGATGCATGTAATTATAAAAAGCTATTTTAAGCTGGTCTATGTAGTTGTAACCATCTCTCAGCTCTTTATCATGCTTGAAGAAAAATTGGTCTTTATTTGCACTTTGAATATTGAGAGAGTACTTTGATTATGGTTGCACTTATATATTGCACTTAAGACTAAGAGAAAACTGTTATAACCAATTTGTGGAAAGGAGTTCAGTTAGGAGGTCATAAGTTGTAGAAGCTCATAAATCATGTACAGTAAAGTCTGAAGAGACTCATATGAAATCATACATGAGAGAAGCCATTCAGTTGAGTTTGTGGCAAAACCTTTTACAGTGCTTGAGCATTGTTGTCTTTTGCGGCATATGATAATTCATACTCAGAAAGTATAAATGACATTCATTACAAGATGATTAGTTAAAACACTGCAGACTATTTTATGATTGTAAAGCGCTTTTGGTGTACAGTAGTGCATATGAAAGCGCTATATAAATGCCTCATTCATTCATTCATTCATTTTAATGGTCATGTATTTTGTCATTGAGAATTTGTTAAAAATACTGCGTAAAAGTGTCTCGTCTCATCTCGTCTCGTGAGCTAACTGTCTCGCCACACCCCTAGTAGATAGTGGAGTTATTACCTTTTAAGACAACTCATTATTGCCAAAATTGTAGGTATTGCCAAGTCAATCCTATAACATGTTGCAAATATTTTCAGTCAAGATTAAAAAAATATGTTAATTATGTATTTTTATTGAGCACTATAAAGTATCGGTAGAGAAAGTTAAATATAACAAATCTAACCAGTATTTGAGTGTGTTGCATATTTTTGGAGTAGCCTATGAACTTGTTAGCAACATTTATTAGGATGCTGTTTATGTAGGCTGCTGCCCATGTAGGCAGTAGACGGTGAGTCAGCTGTACTGGATTTTCAGAGACAGTACAAGTATGTGAGCTTCTTTCAAAAAAACAAAAAACAAAAAAAACACTTGCTCCCTAAAGAGAAAGTTTGAGTTTACCAGAGGGGAACCTCACGAGTCCAGACATTTTTAATTGGGGGCATGTCAATTTAAGAATAATGGCAGAAGCAAACTGCTTTTTTTAATTTTTAATTAACTAGTAAGTTTTAATTGTGAATGTTGACAGTACAATTAGTTTGTACACATTCTGTGTACTGTTGAAGAATTGCAGTAACGCTGCAGCTACTGCTAGATCATTCTCTGAGGCAGAATGAGAAGCCTAAATTATTCACCGAATGTGCTTTTTTCTTTTTTTTTCAGAACTTAAATTACCTTCCAAACTCATAAGTGTCACAGTTGTGTAGGTTGCGGTAAAGAGGAGATGTTCACGGACTTCAACAGAGCTGGGTTTTATTATCAAAAGGAAGGCAGAGAACCATACACACATTAAACATAACGATGAGAATGGACTGGGAGTGCAGGGAATGAGTCCAACTTAAAGGGAGTGCTAATGACGAGGACCAGGTGCAGGGAATCCAGGAATGGCGGGAAGACTGATGAGGGAAGTGCAAACAGGTGATGAACAAGGAGGAACATGGGAAATGGAGTCCAGGACAGGCGTGGTTGTAACCGTAAGACAGCATAAAATCTAGGTGCTTAGCATGGCTAGAACCTACAAGACTGGTTTTGTCTTGTGTAAGTTTACCTTACACAAAGTAATTATTGAATACCCAACAGGACCATCCATGATATACAGGCATATTAACATGCAGTTATTTTAATAGGACAGCACCTTGTCTCTTGCTTCTCATAATTTTCTCCATTAGTACTTTTCCATGTGTCAAAACAGGGTCTGAGTCACCAGTTCATCTTCTCCCCACTGAGCTTTCCGTGCCGGTCCAGCTGTGGTGAAACGCCTCTCACTGAAGATACATTGAAGGCCTTCTAATCACACTTACCATTCCCACATTACATTAGAGGGGGGAGTTGAGTGAATGCAGGGCTCATTTAGAGGGTGAGCATTTCTTAAAACATCTGAAATGTCTACATTCCTCCTCTCATATGCCTGATGTCATGTCTCAGTTTCAGACCTCTGATTTTTCTTTCCAAACCAGGAAGATCTGAATGTTCTCATTCACTTTATTACCAAATGAACTAAGACTAAACAAACCCATGGTCAGAGAATTTGTTTGATTTCTGAATATAGCATATGAAAAATAAGAGGTTGGGTTTCTGGGATAGTATTACAAGAGATATTGTTTTTTAACAAGACCAGCATAAACCAGCACAAATTCCAGGTCAAGCAGGTGCGATGGAACACCAGAACACAGCATATGCTTTAGACTAGTATCCAAAACATATGGAAGCTTGTTTCCGACATGAAACATAAAAAACATAAAAAAGGTAATTGTGACTTTTTATATCACAATTCTGCCTTTTTTTCTCAGAATTGCGAGATATAAACTCACAATTGCGAGTTATAAAGTCAGAAATGTGTATTGCGAGTTATAAAATCAGAAATGCATGAAATAAAGTCAGAATTTGGAGGAATAAAGTCAGAATTTGGAGGTATAAAGTCTGAATTTCAATATATAAACTTGCAATTGCAAGAAAAATGTCAGAATTGTGAGTTCATATCGACAGACAAGACAGAGCAGGTTACTTTTGATATGAAACAAAATTTCAAATTTCAAATTTTGTCATTTTTAAAGAAATTTAAACAATAAATACCATTTTGTGGCTCTTTAATGTGTCGTGACAGATCACTGTAGTGCCTCAGTTCAAGCGGCTCGTGAACGATCATCTCTTCCTACTATTTAATTTATAGCATCGAATGAACATCAGAAGGAATGTTGTTTCAATCGCGGAAAGACATCAGCACACACCATTTTTCAAGTTCAAGTCCACCTATGTTAATCTGCTAACTCCCTTGACTTCTTTGACAAAATGGCGGATTCAACGTTATGATTGGTTAGATCGCCTGTCAATCAAACTCCTGGCGAAGGGTCAATTGCATGATAAAAACTTGGAATTGTGACTTGGAATTGTGACTACAACACATAATTCTGATTTCTCACAATTCTGAGGAAAAAAATCAGAATTGCGTGATATACTCGCAATTGCAAGAAAAAAAGTCAGAATTGTGAGTTTAGATCTCACATTTCTGACTTTTATAGGATGCAACTGTGTTTGTCATGTAATTCTGACTGTATAACTTGCAATTGCGAGTTTAAATCTCGCAATTCAGAGAAAAAAAATGTCAGAATTGTGAGATACAAAGTCGCAATTACCTTTTCATTATTATTTTTTTTTTATTTAGTGGCGGAAACAAGCTTTCATAAAAACATGCTAGTCATTTCAGTAGGCTATGAAGATTTTTTCCCTCTAAATAGTGGTATGAATAGCTGTGCTGTAAACTGCAGAATATTTTCAATACCTAAACTCCAGCCTGTAGTCTGCTGTGCTGAATGGTTGGCACTGGTTTGTGAGCACCAGTTTTTATTCTGCCAACTGCTATACAAGACACTCCACCTTGATGCCTCAGAAAACAGGGTGGTTCCAGTCAATGATAACTCTTAAGACCTGGATTTATCTCCACTCCACCCCATAATAAATGTGTGAAAGTGTAACTGGAAAAATAGAAAGGGTATTTGTGTGTCTAGAATTCTTCTTAGACATAAACAGATGGGTGGCCAAGTTTCTTATGTGGTCAGGCCTGCACTTGTGTAATCATTACCTGTCAATGGGCACTGCAGTTAGAGGGACACGTCAATTGACTTATGCCGGGTTCAGTCTACACAATACTGTTATGATAGTCACTGTGTCAGATTATGCGATTTTGACTGTTAAAGGATTAGTTCACTTCAGAATTAAAATTTCCTGATCATTTACTCACCCCCATGTCATCCAAGATGTTTATGTCTTTCTTTCTTCAGTCAAAAAGAAATTAAGGTTTTTGAGGAAAACATTCCAGGATTTTTCTTCAACGGGTTGAAGGTCCAAATGCCAGTTTCAGTGCAGCTTCAAAGAGCTCTACATGATCCCAGACGAGGAATAAGGAATATCAAGCCAAACGATCAGTCATTTTCTAAAAAAAAATAAAATTATATACTTTTTAACCACAAATGCTCTGCAATGAGCCACGCATTCCATAATCACACGTGACGTAGGCAGAAGTCTAAGTCGTTCACGAATCACCACGTCACCCTACATCAGAAACCAGATTGTGCCAAATTCAGGCCGATATTGTGTAGTCTGAACTCGGCATTACACATTCAACAACGACTCTCTGGTATTTCCTTCACAAACCATGATTTCCTGTCTTTGACCTTAAATGGACATCTTGGATGCACCTTGAATGTTAATAGCTGTTTCAAACAGCTGTCTTTACAAATTAAACATCTTTAGGTAAGCCATTCATAGTCTGATTGTCTGAAAAGTGGACCTATCTATTTGTCTGAAGATACTCCAAGTGTTTAGGAAACGTTTTTTTGAAGCTACTGTATCAGTGTTTTTGGAGTTCCATTTGATGCCTCTAGTGTTGCAAAAACTACACAGAACGGTTTTAAAGCTTCACCGTCTTGTTGAATGTACAGAGTATCAGAAAAATAAATAAATCAAGCCAAGTGGCCTGATCTGACTTCACACTTCCTGTCCACTTTCACATTTCACACTGATCGTCTTGACTACAGCTTTCCCTCTCAGCTCTGTTTGATAAGTTATCCTCAGCAAACCTGTAAGTTTATTAGCCTTGCAGGTTTCCTGTGCCGCTGCCCTGCATCAATGTCATCTTTCAGAGCCATGAGCAGGGGGAGAGCGGCCACAAAGGGGTCTTTCTGTAGCTTGCTGCTGCGCTCGTGTCTCTGACCTACATGCCTCCCTCTTTCGCTGCATTTCTCAGCAGCTTCTCAAACCCGCAGACACAGACGGAAACATTGAACAAGTCAGGGATTTCTTCCCAGCAAGCCCCAACTAACAGATGAAAGATGAAGAGAAGGAAAAAGATCTCACACCTCAACATTAGAGGGCATATCCGATACCTTCCATAGCCATGGCAACTCTCAAACTTTACTATGTTGTCGACACTGAAGGGGCATTCACATTGACGTGATTTGCAGTTACAAAGAATCCCAAACTCATTTGCTTTCACTGACAGTTGGAGTCACAAGAGAGACAGAAACCGCTGATACAACACGCATCACTCTACACGTGACTTTGGCTTGGTTATTTTAGTTATATTTTTGGCATTTTTATGCCTTTATTGGATGGGACAGTATAGAGGGATGACAGGAAGGCACAGGGTGGAGAAAGGGGAACGGGATTGGCAAAGGACCTTGAGCCAGGAATCGAACTCGGTCGCCGGACACGCAGTTGCGTTTTATGTCGGAGCGCTGCCCACGAGACTATTGGCTCCAGTGTGACTTTGGCTTGGATTTTTTTGTTATATTTTTGCCATTTTTATGCCTTTATTGGAAGGGACAGTATAGAGGAAAGACAGGAAAGCACAGGGAAGAGAGAAGGGAACAGGATCGGCAAAGGACCTCGAGCTGGGAATCGAACTCGGTCACCGGACACGCAGTTGCGTTTTATGTCGGAGCGCTGCCCACGAGGCTATCGGCTCCAATGTGACTTTGGATTGTTTTTTTTAGTTATATTTTTGCCATTTTTATGCCTTTATTGGAAGGGACAGTATAGAGGAAAGACAGGAACGCACAGGGAAGAGAGAAGGGAACGGGATCGGCAAAGGACCTCGAGCCGGGAATCGAACTCGGTCGCTGGACACGCAGTTGCACTATATATCAGAACGCTGCCCACAAGGCTATCGGCTCCAACGTGACTTTGGCTTGATTTTTTTTTCTTTTCATTATTATATTTTTGGCATGTTTTTGCCTTTATCGGAAGGGACAGTATAGAGGAAAGACAGGAAAGCACAGAGAAGAAAGAAAAGAACGGGATCGGCAAAGGACCTCGAGTCAGGAATCGAACTCGGTCGCCGGACACGCAGTTGCGTTTTATGTCAGAGCGCTGCCCACGAGGCTATCGGCTCCAATGTGAGGAGGGGGAAGAGAGAAGGGAAGCAAAGGGAAGAGAGAAGGGAACAGGATCGGCAAAGGACCTCGAGCTGGGAATCGAACTCGGTCCCCGGACACGCAGTTGCGTTTTATGTCGGAGCGCTGCCCACGAGGCTATCGGCTCCAATGTGACTTTGGATTGTTTTTTTTAGTTATATTTTTGCCATTTTTATGCCTTTATTGGAAGGGACAGTATAGAGGAAAGACAGGAACGCACAGGGAAGAGAGAAGGGAACGGGATCGGCAAAGGACCTCGAGCCGGGAATCGAACTCGGTCGCTGGACACGCAGTTGCACTATATATCAGAACGCTGCCCACGAGGCTATCGGCTCCAACGTGACTTTGGCTTGTTATTTTTTTTTTTTTCATTATTATATTTTTGGCATGTTTTTGCCTTTATCGGAAGGGACAGTATAGAGGAAAGACAGGAAAGCACAGAGAAGAAAGAAAAGAACGGGATCGGCAAAGGACCTCGAGTCAGGAATCGAACTCTTTTGGCTGAGGCGCAATTGCGCTTTGTGTAGGCTATCTGCTCCGACGTGACTTTGGCTTGTTGATTATATTAAGTGACAGTTTTATCACTTTGTGCCACTCATTTATAGGGCTATCACGATAACCGCATTAATGTAATACCACGATACTGGCCGAAGAGGAGTGCAAGCAACTTCCGCAACCGCGATGTTCAAGTTTTTTTCTTTTGCATAAGGCATCAGCGTTGGTCAATGCATTGAATCAATGCTCTCTATGTTGCTGGTCGGATGAGCCTTGTAAACTGGCACTCAAAGTTAAAATAATTGCAATACCTTGTTTTTTGTTGAATGAACGGTTTAATGACTCACTCAAAGACAGTCCCTTGCCGCCAATGTAACTACACTGACTGACAGCCTGTCTAGAAAGCACAGAGACACGCAGTGCTGATACCGGTGAAATATCAAGATTTGAAGATCGGAACAAGCTTATGTTCTGTTTTGTGGACCCTTATTTTGACAGTCTGTTCTGTTTCCTTTAGTTCCTGTTTCCCTGCTCTGTTTAGTTTTGGTTTCATTAGTTACCGATTATGCACTCATTTGTTTCTATAGTTACTTATTAGGGGCCGTTCGTTCACACAGAATGTGTGTTCCATTCCACTGAGCTACTTTCCCATTTTTTTATCAATGTAAACACATGCTAGGCGGACATCTTTAACTGTTGCACTAAAGTCTCGCATCATTTGAAGCATTTTGCGCATGACACGGCATTCTAAGTATGTGGCGCTCAAGTTCAAATAAGTTCTCTAGATCTCTGGACCATTATCAGAAATGTGTTTTGTGTGAACCGGCCCTAAGTTTCAAATATGTCTTTTCTTTCCTTTGTTCTATCCCTGTTTATCCTCGTTATTTTTCAGCTTGGAGCGGTCATGGCCATTTGTAAATTTAATGTGTCTGACTTCCAGCGTCATTCTGTACAAAACAGCTCGTTATGCTGCTTGATATTGCAAACTGCTATTTCTTACCATATTATTTTGATATACTGTCTTAATTATAAACACGCTGCATTGTAGCGTGAACAGTTCTACAGTATACTGCACTTTTGAGATTTTTTTCGGTATTTTTCTTATAGCGGGTAAAAGTCTCGCACATTCACAGAAAACACCTTCTCCGTTGAAAAATAAGGTGGATATAGCCCTGTGTTTCAATTGTTCTTGGTCAGTTCTCATTTATGCATTGTATGGTTTGCAGTTCTCCTGAGTTCAGAGTGTTTGGATTATTAATAAAGTCTGTTTTGTTTTTGAATCTCTTTTGTCTCCATGCCTGCCCACATCATAACACTTATTTATATAGCAAAATAATAAAACATTTTAAAAATAGCGGTTATATCGCAATATTGAGCCACTCTAAATCACTGCACAAAAAATTCCTTCACCGCAGCAGCCCTACTCACTTATACTATTCAGACTTAGCAATCATAATTTAAAGAGTATAAGGTCATCTCTGATTCCATTTAAAATGATCCAGATGCATGGAAGGAGGAACTAGTTTCAACCCCCCGGCACAATCCTTAAATTTTTGCGAAAAAAAAAAAAAATCCATCATCTCATCAATCTTACTTAAAGACAAGTTTAAGTATGAGTCACTGACCATGTACTGTAACAGCGATTGCATCAATCTGCAGTTTCTTGCATGAACACTGTCAACACTTTCTTTTCTCAGCTGTGACTGATTGTATGAAGACATGCATGGTTTGAAAGCCATGTGGCATATGATGGACATGCAAGTGTTCACACACGCATACTCACATACTGTGTTTCATTAGTACGACATGTGGAATGTGCATGTTTCATAACATAGGTGTGTCGTCACAAATTTGTTTAAATCAATGGTGTATGAAATAAATGTTCATAATTTTATAAAGCTGCATTGTATTTTACAAGGTCAGTGTTTAAATGATCGGAATGTTCCCAATCTTGATTTGTCTTGATCATATTTTTAGTGCAAAAAACTTTTTTTATTAACAAATTTCAACACAAAGCATTTATTGTCAAAAATAAAAAGCTTTTTTTCTCTTTAAAAAAACATATTTTATTATTTCAACAATTTCAAAATAAGTTAAGAGACTGACCTGGCTAAGACATTTATAAGGAACAAGAAAGTAAAACATTTGACATCTCTGAGATATTCTCAGTTCAGAAAATAAGGCAAATTTTACCTTGTTTTTTTACAGTAAAAAACACCTTCAGCAAAACTTTGAGGAAAAAAAAAACGAATTAAAAAAAAAAAAAAAAAAAAAAAAAAAACCTTAACCAGAATTAATTTAAAATCCTGTCGTTTTTTTGTTGTGCAAACATACAAAATTATGTTTATTTTGTTGACAGCATATTCATAGTTTCATAGTTATGTAACCTTGTCATGTAAGTCATGTAACATTACCTTCATGGCTTTAAAAAAAAACCATGGTCAACTGCTACATGGAAGAACTACTGAAGTCAAGTTATTTCATTGCCACTAACAGCGCTCCGATCTAGAATATTTGACAGTAATCTAGATTATTTTACAGTAGTAAAATACATCTAGATTGTTTTACAGTACTTGGAGCTCACCTTCTTCTTCTTTTTACCAATTGTCAATGAAACTGAAATAAACAATTAACTTACAGTATAATTATTGCTGCCTTGAAATCCCGTTGGAATAACTGCATTGTTCATGTGCACACTTTTATTTATTTACTATTTTTAACCCATACTTTGAGTTGAGGGCGTGTCAGTTTGAGAATCCCAGTGGAAGCTAATTAATATTGATCATAAAGTTGATGATGTAGCTCTTTAGTTTGCCAGAAAGTCATACTAAGATTTTAAAGGGTGACAGCTTGTGCAAATTTATTCTATTGGGAATGACTTAAATGCAAATCATATTTAAATGACAATTTCCAAACTAGTATATAGAAAGTTTCCAGAAGGCAGTCGTTTTGAGTGCTAATGCTAAACACCATGAACCAAAGCTGTTTAAATTAAGAGTTACTGATCTCACTTTCTTTGCCAAAGTTATCTCACATGTAATTTTGAGTAATGAACAAGGTTTATATGTCTGCTGGAGTGAGTGAGTGAGTGTGTGTATGTGTGCATCGACTTTATTAAACTTCTGATGAACAGCATTTTCTTTCTCGACAGTAGTAAATGTTTCAAAAGACAGCAAACACAAACAGTCACGCAACACATAAACCATGAATAAATCAGTAAAAACAAACAGACAAACAGCTGACGCTACACAAACATATCAAGGCCTGGAAAATTTCTACTGCTAGAACTATCAGGTAGTCTAAGGATCGATGAAGGACACTGCAATGTAGCGTGTGCCGTTGGTCGTAGGTAGTCCTTCGTGAAGGTGGGTGAGTCTACCTGGATGCATGAAGCTCCAGCCTTTTCTAGGAGACTCTATGGAACAATTATATCTGTGAAATCGGCAGCCTCCACCCTGAAATAGAAGGAAATGAGTCGTAAGTTTAGCTACGTGTGATTTAGGTATTTAAAATCTGTTTTAGGAAAAGTAAAGCCAGTATATAATAAGCTTGCCTGAAAATCTAAGCCCTTGTTGTTGAGAGCAATATTAATGGTGAATGTCGAGGAGTCGTGATGTGGTCTCAAATAGGCTTGTCTGTTTGGAGTGTACTTCACCACAAAGTTCATAATCGCATAGCCCTGGAAGAAAAAAAAAAGATAGCAGACACGATCAAAACCCAACTCTCAAAAGTATCTGACAGATTTGCTTACGTTTACGTGACAACGATGTGCTAAAAACGGAAAAGGTTTCCTTTGCGTTTTTCGCATACAGATGACAACATTGTCAAAACGATCCGTGTGGAAAAATATTAAAAATGCTGTATTCTGCTGCCGGGCCAGTAGATGGCGATGTCACTTTGTAAAGAAACACTACACGCCTATAGATTGAACACATAATGTACATGCTGTTTTAATGGAGACGATAACGGTATCATTTTCAGAAACTTGCACTTTGAAACTCGTTTTGAAATATTTGCATTTTCAGGCTCCCAAAACGTTGTTGTTATGCAAATTAAAGGCCAAACGCATAAAAAGTTGTCCGTTACCGTGTCGTGTAAACAGACCCTGTCATTTTGAACTGTTGATCTATGCAAAAGAGCTTCAAGGAGATTCTGCTGAAATTCTACTTCTGAATTCCACTTTGTAAAGATTGAGTAAATAAGTTAGATTTTTGTGTGAACTGCCCCTTTAATGGATGACCTACAAAGAACTCAGACTTGTGGTGCCAACCGGAGTTCACATTCCATGAGTCAAATCATCCGGAGACCTAATAACATTCATCCACTCAACAGTGGACAGAGCCTTCCTAAAAGAACAGTGAGAGAGGGAAAGCTGAAACTCACAGGAGAAAAAGATGACTTGACTCATTCCATGAGTCACGTCAACCAAAGACCTAACAAAGTTCATCTAGCAAGCTGTGTTTTAGTTGGCTGCTTTAATAAGCCTTCAGAAATCATATAGATGTGTAATGTACTAAAAAAGATCCTTGTGGCTGACAAAAAAAAAATTTTTTAAATTGCTCAAATGATAGAAAATGCCCTAATTTACAGCTAATAAGCAGCAGCTCAATGAGAGTGTGAAGCCATGAGTTAAATCAACTATACTTAACGGATGAATTTCAAGAAGCCTATCAAGAAAATATCTAACTCATATTTCACGCCACAAAGAAAAGAAAATGCTGCAAGAAGCAGTTATGTGTTCAAAACCGTTAGTTTCAAATGTAAGTGCAATGGCGGAAAATCTAGTGTGGAATTTAAAAATACAGAGTGTGTGAAAAGGCTGTTTCTTTTCTTGAAATGCAAATTTGCATTAATTCAACAAATTCTCCACACTTGATGGATTTTTACTGGTGCAAAAACGCAGCTAGCTTTAAGTCCTCTGCAAGCATTTCCATTTTTTAAAATAGCCTTTTTTTCATGTTGAGCTTCAATGATCAAATTTTTACCATCCAAAAAAAGGCAAATTACTTGCTGAAATTTTAAACGTGCCATCTGTGTTTGGTTTCTAAATAAATTAGCCATAAAGCTCTTTAAAAGTAAAACATGCATTACTGTAATGACAGTACTTAACTGTTGATGGTCTTTTGTTCTTAATGTTTTTTAATTGCCTTAAATCTCAAGCTAATTTGACTTGAGGTTAAAAAATAGTCATGTTTTTTTTCTTTCTTTTTTGTGTAAGCTTCACAGATTAAACCTTCAAGATTTCATCCAGTGTCAGAAATTAATGGGGCTTGGGGCAAAAATGCCACCAAAATGAACAAAAATGCTCACCAAATTCAAGATAAGGGGCAAAAAATGTCCCTGCACAATTAAGGTAAATCTATTAAGACTGTCGATTAAAGAAAAATGTCAAAATTAATGAAAAAAAATGATTGCAGCATCTAATTTAGATCTGTTCACACTGATTTTATTTTATTTATTTATTTTATTTTTTGCAGCATTGAGCATTATAACTAATTGCACGTTTCTGTTGAGCATATGAATGCATTGGCCAATCAGAGGTGTTTACATGAGTCACCGGTAACTTGTAATTTTGTAACTTGTAACTTCACACAGTAACTTGCCGCCAGCCCTGAAACAGTCCATATTATTCGGATTGAAGCAACTGAAGCAATAAAAGACAAACATAAACATTGCATTACAAAGTAAAATAAAAAATGGCCCATGAAATAAATTTCATGGGGCAAATATTGCCCTTTAAATGAAAAGTTGATTTCTGACCCTGGTTTCATCCTAATAAACATAAGAAGACATATTGCCTTACAAAAAGATGAGGGAGAGGTAGAAGAGACGTTCTGATTTAACAGCTGATTATGACTCAGTCCAGACCTAGACAGACCGACTCACCTTGGTGTAATAGCCAGAGAAAACCTTGAGAGTGACAGGGGAGATGAATTCCCTGATAAAGTGCAGCCATTCCTTATCGAAATCGATCTGTCTCATATGAATGTCATCTGTTGGGACACTCTCATAGCCTCCAGTGATACGTCTGTCCTGCAAAGAGAAAACACAATGACTGGGCAAACAGTCAATGATAAAAAACGCACAATTGCACTGCTATTAAAAGTTAATTTACACTGGAAACAAAGAATCCCAAAAATAAGGATTAAATATGAGCATGACTAGATATTTACACGTTTTCGTCTGCTAAGAGTACTAATCTATTTTAACACATTTTAAAGTAATTTTCATTCATGGGTGATCCCTGTACAAAGTGTTCAGACTGTTTTAAGGCCGGCGGGTTTATCTGACCTCGTGTCTTCCACCAGACCATGAACCATAGTTTTCCATCTCCTCCACCAGCTCATTGCAGGCTTTCTCCGAGAACACAGGGAACCAGAAAACATCTGGGCATGGCTGCAGAAACATAAACAGGTGATTAATATCATCAGGTTAGTGTCTTTTCTTTTCTTCTTCTTCTTTTTTTTTTACAAATAAAAGCACTGAAGTATGTAGTCATACTGTAGCTCCCAGCCCAGTTCATTTATTACAAAAAACAAAAACAAAACAGGTCATTCAGAATAATGATCATTATTGTTGATCTATGGCTGCTCATATTTGCATATCCACCTGACAGTCATAACAGAAGTAATTTATAGATAGAAGTCTGAAAGGTACAGTAGCAAAAACAGACAGTTTATGAATCAGAAAGAAGGTGGAAAATGGTCACAATTGTTATATAAGTCTAAATTACAATCACTTTTGGTGCACAAAGCTTGACTAGCATTAAAACTGTGAAAATAAATTGCTACAAAAGTGTAGATAGTTAATGACTATTTTGCATTAAGGCCTCAAAATCCATCCTTTCTCCAAACTGCTTGTCCTATATAGCAACTCTGGCGCTTGTGATCCACTTTCCAGCAGTGTTTAGCTCCAACTCTAATCAATCACCCAGACAAGCTAATCAAGGTTCTCAGGATTACTAAAGCTACAGGCAGGTCAGTTTGATCAAGGTTGGAGATAAACTCTGCAGATCAGTGACTTGCCCAGCCATGCTAATATGGTTGTGGGGATGTTGGAGCCTATGTCTTTGGATTGTGGGAGAAACCGGAGCACCCAGAGGAAACCCAAGCCAACATGGGAAGAACATGCAGAAAGGCTGGGACTCGAACTGGTCTAGTTTGGATATTTTGACACTGTAAATCACCAGATCATTCCAACAACATTCTTAAAGGGGACCTATAATGCCCCTTTTACAAGATGTAATATAAGTCTCTGGTGTCCCCAGAATGTGTCTGTGAAGTTTCAGCTCAAAATCCCCCACAGATCATTTATTATAGCTTGTCAAATTTGCCCGAATTTGGGTGTGAGCAAAAACACGCCGTTTTTGTGTGTGTCCCTTTAAATGCAAATGAGCTGCTGCTCCCGCCCCCTTTCCAGAAGAGGGCGGAGCTTTAACAGCTCAACAACAACAAAGTTGGAGAATCTCACGCAGCCAAAATGAGGATTGTCAGTAACGGTGTTCAGCCTTACATTGTTCAAACCGGAGTCGACACTGATGGAGAGACTCAGGAAGAAGTTACAACTTTTAGACATTTCTGAATGGTTAGTGGATAAATTGATGTAGTTGCTGTGGAGTTGATTCAACTCATCCACTAGCATGTGCCGTCATGTTCATCTTTAGTGTTGAATTGACCCTCGATTGTGAAGCAGTCCGGCGTAAAATGACGGCATGTCAACAACACTCTACTACAACAACTCTTCCTCTTCTCTAAAGCAGCCCAACATGGCCCCGCCCCATTTGTTGCATGTTCACAGGGGCAGGGTTTATGTAAATTTTGCGGTTTGTGATGTTACCAATGCAAGAACAAGCTTGTTGTAGTCCCTACCAGCCATTTGTTGTAGTCCTTAAAAAGTAATTTCTGTAAAGGAAAATATCTCCCTTTGCATTGAACTTTGAGCGTCATAACTTTGCAGATGTTGTTTATGCTCAAACAGCAACATTACACACTAACTAAAGTTAAAAAAGTGAAATCATAATCAAGGACCCCTTTAACACTGGGCATCTTGGAAACTGCCGGTTCAAATCCCATCTCCCATGTAGTTGGAGAAGTTCTATCAAGTAACCACAATGGTGATGATTCGGGGTTCGGTGTTTTGCCTTTTCTTCTTCTCAATATACACAACGCTGTTTGGACTTATCATTAATGCCATGGATTTTCCTACCATTTCTATGCCTTCGGCTGCCCAAATCTTGCTAACCTAACACACACACAAAGCTTCTTGTCTTCAGCATTATCATTCAGCTAGGCCCATCACAGAACACAACATCCAGGTCAGGCAAGAACATGGATGTAGTGTTTGATGACCAGTTCAGCTTCACAGACCATTGCAAAGGCTGTCCAGACATGCAGATTTGCAGTGTACTTCATCAAGAATGTCAGATCATATCTAGTTCCTATATGAGGAATGTGCTAGACTTGAGTATTGCAATGCTCAGCTAGCTGGCTTCTTGCATGCACACTTAAACTGCAAATGTGGTTCATTTGGTCTTCAAAATAATACTACTTCAATGATTGCCAGTTGGTGCCCTCGAAGTTAAAGGTACTGATGCTTGCCTATAGAAAACCACTGGCTCCACATTTGTGCCCTCCTACTTATATCCACTTTTGCAAATCTATCCTTCTCCCACAAGTCTAGTCATTAAACGAGAGAATAAAGTCCCTTTCCGGAATATTAAGGTTCACTGTACATCCATGGTGGAATCATCTTTCCCACTCTACCCAAACAGCATCTTCTAAATGAATGCTTGTTTGTTTATACCTGCTCCAAGAGGTTGTCAGTAAAAATTCGAGTGTAGTTTGGATGGATGTATTTCTCTCTCCAGTCCTGTGTAAAAAAAAGATAATTAGTACTTTAGTCCATTTATTGACCTACATTGCAAACAATGTTAAGCTTCTCTGCATTCATTCCCAGAATGAAACCTAGATGGAGGTCAACACAGACTTATGTTTACCCTGTCAGCACTCCACTTCATTACAGATGACAAATGAACCACTAAATGAGAGCTTCTGGGTTTTTGTAACTTACACTTTGTATATAGAAAACATTCGATCACAAATTGTGTTGTCACTCACCAGAGGGTTTTCAAATATTTGCCACAGGTCATTGTTATAATGGGATGTGTTATAGTTGGCAGTGGAAATAAGCCTTCCGAACTCATGTCGATTTGTAACATACATGAAAACTCCCTGTGGCGGACAAAGAAAAGGTAGTTAAACACTAAACATTATATTTATAATGGAAAAAGAGCGAACATTCACAATTCAAAGGAAAATATGTAAAATGAGCAATAAACAAAACACAAATTGTAGAAAGAAATCCAAAATAAACAAGCATAATCTGTGATAAATAATGTGTGATCAATAACATTGGAGGACAGATGTTGGGAACGGCTGTGAGAGGGAATGGAACGGGAACACAGGGAAGTGCTGAAAAAAAAAGTGCAACTCCAGGAATCAACATTCCTGTTTACTATAACTACAAGCAGGGACAAGGATTCTTGCATCTAAATGTGGGAAGATCCAGACTTACTCTCGGTCTAGGCTTTTCCAAATCATGTCTTGCACTAATCTCAAAAATATTAGCATATTTGTTGAATCCAATGCAAACATAAAAAGTAATACGTGCTACATAAATACCTAGGCTGAGATAAGTCATGGAGCTTATGAGGGTAAGTTTCATGTTATTGGTATTGGTGTGCTTGGGAGAGGGTTGTTCTTGGATATAGATGGCACTGCAGGGAAATCAATAATGCAGGATATCCATTAGATCCTTCATTGGCTTTTCCACCACTTAACTTAGCAGAATTTTATGGTTCTGTGTATATGCATATATAATATCTGGTGCTTTGTCCAGGTTTAACCCCATCAAAAAGCAGAGGTAGCTTATCAAAACAATGGCATCACTTTCCCAAAGGGTTCCACTGGTTAGCTGAACACATCTGTCAAGTGCAAGATGCATTCTGAAATGGTGGTGTTTAAATCAAATGTTCAATTGCCTACTGGGACATGCACCTAAATTTATGACATAGAAAAACCATGAAACAACCACACTGAGCATAAAATGGGGATTTATGGTTTTTTCCACATGCATAGAATTTTTCTCAAATTTGCTTGACCCTTTTCTATGAGATTACATGTTCTGTAATCAGACAAACAATGCTTGTGATCTCAAGATTACATATACGTACCTCAAGCAAGCAAATATTAAATGTTAGTGGATCTTTTCCTTCCAAAATATGCATTTATTACTATATTTAGTAATTTAGTATGGTTGGAATATAACTTTCTAACCATTTGGAAAAGTGACGCCTTGCTTTAAAACATTTGAATCTTAAAATGATATAAGATAGAATCAAAACAATAGGAACCTGTCGGGGTCTGAGCATATGGAATGATTCCGGAGAAGGAGATGCTCTTTCTCTGTGTACTGTCTAAAACGAAGGAAAAGCACCATGTAAATTATATAATGAGACATAAACAGTGTGAGTAACAGAGAGAGATAGATTAAGAAATTTGCATATTAGGGAAGACTGCCCTTCCGGGACAGCTGAGGTGCCTGTGTTTTAGTTGGCTGATTTTCTGCTCAGAAAAGAGCTTTGTGCTGTTAGTAGTAGACAGGAAATATTTTAGTTAGAAAAACAGCAGAGTTAGTTATTAGTGGTGTAGGATGTTTAAGGAGAGGCAAAAACACACAGCCAGACATTCCCATTGGTTCATTGTCACATGTTGCATATGAAAAAGGGAGAGAGGAAAAGAATGATGAACACTTTGAATGCATCACAGAGACTGCCATAAACGGACAGAGAGGTCATGCCTTCACATCAGCACATTGATATTCTTTGAATACTTGCCAGTTACATCTTGGTAACAGAAGTGCAGCAGATGTTTAAAAGCAATGAGAAATCAGGCTAAAAATGTCATATGCAAACTAATACAGAACAAGGGCTGTTTTAGAGGTTATCATCCACTTTACTACATTTCCCCCCCTTAAGTTCTATCGACAGAATGTGTGACATATAGTCAGTTACCTACGGTGGCCCAATAGTGCACAACACAACGAAATTAAAAAAAGCAAACATAAGTTCACAACACAACAGAATAAAGCCACAACACAACGGAAATGCTCCCGACCACTAGGGGGCTCTCAGAGCTCGGTATTGTTAGTATTCCTTGCCAATGTTTTATAGAGTCGGCAGTGATATGAATACCACGATTAGTTTCAACAGTATAGCCTATAAACACTGTATATCGACATGAAATATTAATTAAAAATCACTTGAGTGCACAATAGCTTCATATTTATACCTGTGAATGATCTGACGCGCTACCACGGCGAATGATGAAGGGAACGTCTGACAATTCCACCAAGTGGTTAAAACATATAATTTGTATTCATTAAAATTACTTTTAACATAAAAACAGACATGTTCAAATTACAAAGCTTGTCAGTCTTACCAACAGGAAGTAACAAGCTTTGGAATTTGAACATGTCTGTTTTTAAATGTTAAACAAAGTCATTGTAATGAATACAAATTATACGTTTTAACCACTTGGTGGAATTGTCAGACGTTCCCTTCATCCGTGGTAGCGCGTCAGATCATTCACAGGTATAAATATGAAGCTATTGTGCACTCAAGTGATTTTGAATTAATATTTCATGTCGATATACAACGTTTACATACTTAAAACTAATCATGGTATTGATATCTTTGTAAGTCTGTCGACTTTATAGAACATTGGCAAGGAATACTAATATTAACGAGCTCTGAGAGCCCCCTAGTGGTCGGGAGCATTTCTGTTGTGTTGTGGCTTTATTCCGTTGTGTTGTGGCTTTATTCCGTTGTGTTGTGGCTCAATTTCGTTGTGTTGTGGCTTTATTCCGTTGTCTTGTGGCTCGATTTCGTTGTATTGTGGCTTTATTCCATTGTGTTGTGGCTCAATTTCGTTGTGTTGTGGCTTTATTCCGTTGTGTTGTGGCTTTATTTTGTTGTGTTGTGGCTTTATTCCGTTGTGTTGTGGCTCGATTTCGTTGTGTTGTGGCTCGATTTCGTTGTGTTGTGGCTTTATTTCATTGTGTTGTGGCTTTATTCCGTTGTGTTGTGGCTTTATTCCGTTGTGTTGTGGCTTGATTTCGTTGTGTTGTGGCTTTATTCCGTTGTGTTGTGGCTTGATTCCGTTGTGTTGTGGCTTTGATTCCGTTGTGTTGTGGCTTTATTCCGTTGTGTTGTGGCTCGATTTCGTTGTGTTGTGGCTTTATTCCATTGTGTTGTGGCTCGATTTCGTTGTGTTGTGGCTTTATTCCGTTGTGTTGTGGCTTTATTCTGTTGTGTTGTGGCTTTATTCCGTTGTGTTGTGGCTTTATTCTGTTGTGTTGTGGCTTTATTCCGTTGTGTTGTGGCTTTATTCTGTTGTGTTGTGGCTCGATTTCGTTGTGTTGTGGCTTTATTCCGTTGTGTTGTAGCTCGATTTCATTGTGTTGTGGCTTTATTCCGTTGTGTTGTGGCTTTATTCTGTTGTGTTGTGGCTTTATTCCGTTGTGTTGTGGCTTTATTTTGTTGTGTTGTGGCTCGATTTCATTGTGTTGTGGCTTTATTCCGTTGTGTTGTGGCTTTATTCTGTTGTGTTGTGGCTTTATTCCATTGTGTTGTGGCTCGATTTCGTTGTGTTGTGGCTTTATTCCGTTGTGTTGTGGCTTTATTCTGTTGTGTTGTGGCTTTATTTCGTTGTGTTGTGGCTTTATTCTGTTGTGTTGTGGCTTTATTCCATTGTGTTGTGGCTCGATTTCATTGTGTTGTGGCTTTATTCCGTTGTGTTGTGGCTTTATTCTGTTGTGTTGTGGCTTTATTTCGTTGTGTTGTGGCTTTATTCTGTTGTGTTGTGGCTTTATTCCGTTGTGTTGTGGCGTTGTGTTGTCTTTATTCTGTTGTGTTGTGGCTTTATTGTGTTGTGGCTTTATTCTGTTGTGTTGTGGCTTTATTCCGTTGTGTTGTGGCTTTATTCTGTTGTGTTGTGGCTTTATTCCGTTGTGTTGTGGCTTTATTCCGTTGTGTTGTGGCTTTATTCTGTTGTGTTGTGGCTTTATTCTGTTGTGTTGTGGCTTTATTCCGTTGTGTTGTGGCTTTATTCTGTTGTGTTGTGGCTTTATTCTGTTGTGTTGTGGCTTTATTCTGTTGTGTTGTGGCTTTATTCCGTTGTGTTGTGGCTCGATTTCGTTGTGTTGTGGCTTTATTCTGTTGTGTTGTGGCTTTATTCTGTTGTGTTGTGGCTTTATTCTGTTGTGTTGTGGCTTTATTCCGTTGTGTTGTGGCTCGATTTCGTTGTGTTGTGGCTTTATTCTGTTGTGTTGTGGCTTTATTCCGTTGTGTTGTGGCTCGATTTCGTTGTGTTGTGGCTTTATTCCGTTGTGTTGTGGCTTTATTCCGTTGTGTTGTGGCTCGATTTCATTTCGTTGTGTTGTGGCTTTATTCCGTTGTGTTGTGGCTCGATTTCGTTGTGTTGTGGCTTTATTCTGTTGTGTTGTGGCTTTATTCCGTTGTGCTGTGGCTCGATTTCGTTGTGTTGTGGCTTTATTCCGTTGTGTTGTGAACTTATGTTTGCTTTTTTTAATTTCGTTGTGTTGTGGCTTTATTCCATTGTGTTGTGGTTTTATTTCGTTGTGTTGTGGCTTTATTCCGTTGTGTTGTGGCTTTATTCTGTTGTGTTGTGGCTCGATTTCATTGTGTTGTGGCTTTATTCTGTTGTGTTGTGAACTTATGTTTGCTTTTTTTAATTTCGTTGTGTTGTGGCTTTATTCTGTTGTGTTGTGAACTTATGTTTGCTTTTTTTAATTTCGTTGTGTTGTGGCTTTATTCTGTTGTGTTGTGGCTTTATTTCGTTGTGTTGTGGCTTTATTCTGTTGTGTTGTGGCTCGATTTCATTTCGTTGTGTTGTGGCTTTATTCCGTTGTGTTGTGAACTTATGTTGTGCTTGTTTTTTAATTTCGTTGTGTTGTGGCTTTATTCTGTTGTGTTGTGGCTCGACGTTGTGTTTCTTTATTGTGTTGTGGCTTTATTCCGTTGTGTTGTGGCTTTATTCTGTTGTGTTGTGGCTGATTTCATTGTGTTGTGGCTTTATTCCGTTGTGTTGTGAACTTATGTTTGCTTTTTTTTTTTTTGTTGTGGCTTTATTTCGTTGTGTTGTGGCTTTATTCCGTTGTGTTGTGGCTTTATTCTGTTGTGTTGTGGCTTGATTTCATTGTGTTGTGGCTTTATTCTGTTGTGTTGTGAACTTATGTTTGCTTTTTTCAATGTCGTTGTGTTGTGCACTACTGGGCCACCGTAGTTACCACAGACAAATGGGGACAAATCCCCCAGTTTGTAAAATACAAAGATCATATTAGCAGTAATGAATGTACAATGGAAGTTCATGGAGAATTGTATTCTAGAGGGATTAATTGGATAACTGGATTTAGCACTGGATTGACTTAGTTATAGCCTGGGTGCCAGCCCGAACCCCGCCCACAACATTTTTTGGACGGGAAGTTCGGTCTGGACTCGATCCATTGTGGAGTAATTATGCTCGGCTCCCAGAAGGCCGAGCCAATCAAATTGCCAGGGCAGGCTTTAATCGATGATGGACAGGCTATCTGCGGTTACGTAACCACCCACGTCATCAAAGAGCGCTTGGGTTGAATTGCCCTGCGTCTCAATCAGCTCCCTAGCTCGTGAATCAGTATATCATGAAAATGAATGTGGCCGATTCCCTGATCAGTGCCCTGACTACTGAACTAGGGAGCTGATTGAGACGCACCCTTGGTTTTCACCAACGATGACTGCAGCTGGAGAAGTAAGATGTTTAGATTCCGCTATCACGTCTGTAATAAAAGAAATCGACAGCGCATTAATTTTAAAAGACGAACAAAGAACCGCAATCAAGGCATTTGTCGATGGGAAAGATGTGTTTGCCGTCCTTCCAACGGGATTCGGCAAAAGTTTAAGTACAAGTTCAACATACGTCACTTACTGCGTTGCTCTGATTGGTTGTAGGTCTATCCAATTGAGTGCAGAGGGTTTTTTTTTACTGGTTCGGTTACACGCCCCATAATTCAAGTGCAATGGAGCAGTATCAGACTCACATTCTGCCTAGAATATGAGTATGACGAAGTCAGGCTAACTTAGTTATGTATTACTAACATATTTCATGTTAGTACTTTTACTTTAAGAACAGTATTTATTTGTGTATCATGTTTCCATTATAACTGACTCTAAGGGCCCTATCATACACCCGGCGCAATGCGACGATGCAAGTGTTTTTAGCTAGTTTCAGCCGGACGCAGCTATCATTTTCATATGCAGAACCACGCTGTTTAAATAGCAAATACACTCGCACCCATCTGTTCGCCCAAAACGAGGTGTGTTCAGGTGCACTGTTGGCGTGTTGCTATTTTGAGGCAACTGAAAACGCAGTATTTTTTTGTTTTTGTTATTTAAAGGGCTTGTTAGTACTATGCGCATGTATGCGGGTGCACAACACGTGTACACTCTGCTTGATACACACACAGGGACGCCCATGACTAGGTACAACCCTTTTGGACCATGCGCCTGGTGCACCAACCATTTTTCTCCGTCGTTAAACTTGCAAAAGTGGATTCGGACATGCCCTAAGTGGGCGCACATGTGTTTCAGACCATGTACTTAGATCGTTAAAATAGGGCCCAATATGTTCAAGATAAAAGTTGAAATATTGGCCATACCGAAAAGTTAAGCAATTTTCTCACTCATGATAACAAATATAAAGGTGTGGCTACTTTCAAAACGGTATGCATTTTAACAGTTTTCCCGGTGTTTTCCATTGTAAGTGCATTACTTTAAATGTTTTATTATTATTTTTATTATTAATAAACAGCATGCCATATATGCTGTTGATAGAGCTTAACTTAAACATTATATATAAATATTAAATACAATATTAAATATATACAAAAACTGAGGTTAGCATGAATTAATTCCACAGAAACAACTTATATTATATTGGCATCGCATACCTAAATACTAAAACCCTAGACTAACATTAGATAAATTATATTTCTTTTTCTGATCTAGATTTTTATTATAATAGTACAGCTTTGTGTTCAGCGGTCATACCAAGTCTCTGGCATTCCTGCACATGGCCATGTCAGGGTCCAGTCTCTCCAACACAAAGACATTCCTCTCTTTGAGTTCATTCCTCAGAGTCTGGCCCTTAATGAGGTAGATGTGGGCCATGAAAGGGATGTTCCACACACCACTATTTACACAAGAAAAGACAAGGATTATATATATTAAGCAGCACAACTGTTTTTAACATTGACAATAATAATAAATGTTTATTGAGCAGCAGATCAGCATATTAGAATGATTTCTGAAGGATCATGTGACACTGAAGACTGAAGTAATGATGCTGAAAATTCAGCTTTGATCACAGGAATAAATTACATTTTAAAATATATTAAATGTGTCATAATATTACAGTATATATATACAGTACAGTCCAAAAGTTTGGAACCACTAAGATTTTTAATGTTTTTAAAAGAAGTTTCGTCTGCTCACCAAGGCTACATTTATTTAATTAAAAATACAGTAAAAAACAGCAATATTGTGAAATATTATTACAATTTAAAATAACTGTGTACTATTTAAATATATTTGACAAAGTAATTTATTCCTGTGATGCAAAGCTGAATTTTCAGCATCAACTCCAGTCTTCAGTCACATGATCCTTAGAAATCATTCTAATATGCTGATTTGCTGCTCAAGAAACATTTATGATTATTTTCAATGTTGAAAACAGTTGTGACTTTTTTTTCAGGATTCCTTGATGAATAGAAAGTTCAAAAGAACATAATTTATCTGAAATACAAAGCTTCTAGCATTATACACTACCGTTCAAAAGTTTGGGGTCAGTAAGAATTTTTATTTTTATTTTTTTGAAAAGAAATTAAAGAAATGAATACTTTTATTCAGCAAGGATGCATAAACAATCAAAATGGCAGTAAGCATTTATAAGTTACAAAAGATTAGATTTCAGATAAACACTGTTCTGAACTTTCTATTCATCAAATTATTGAAAAAAAAACATTGTACACATATTTTGTACAATACAATAAATGTTTCTTGAGCACAAAATCAGCATATTAGAATGATTTCTGAAGGATCATGTGACACTGAAGACTGGACTAATGATGCTGAAAATTCAGCTTTGCATCACAGGAATAAATTACATTTGTAAAATATATTACTATAGAAAACAGTTATTTAAATGTGTCATAATATTTCACAATATACTGTTTTTTTATATTTTTATATATAGCCTTGGTGAGCAGACGAAACTTCTTTTAAAAACATAAAAATCTTAGTGGTTCCAAACTTTTGGACTGTACTATATATATATATATAGTCCAATTTTTAATATTATGTTAAAATAGATTGACTTTGTTAGAGAAGTGGTCTGGTGAGAAATGTACATGCTAAAAAGTAATCTGATCTTTTTGATTCGAAGAAGGATAATTAATGCATTTTCTTATAAGATTATGTATACTAAAATTTCAGATCTTAATTTTTGAATCACATTCTCTTAAGTCACTCACACACGCTTTCCTTGCACAATGTCAATGTAGTCCTCAGATCTTGCATAATAACCATCAAGGCTCAGGGCTCCCCAAAAGTTGGACCACAGTTTTCCGTGACGGGTGACAAGAGGGCCAATTATTTTTCTGAGGTGGAAAAAGGATAAAGGAAAAGATAAATGACACAAAAATCTGCATCAGCTCATAAATAAACTAAGAAGGCATTAAAATTACAGGAAAATCTAATGCTGAAAGATAGTCAGTGTTCGCAATGACCACAAAACAGGTGTATGACACTATAGCATATTGCTTTAACATTTATAGCACAAGTAAGTGGTTAACGTGATTCATGTGAGAACATTTTCTTGAGTGAGGTTGAAGAGTGCATCCTTTTATTCAGGAACATGAGAGCCGTTTTATATGGTATGGTTTCTATAATCATAAGTGTGAACCTAAAGTAACACAGTCAAGGCTTCACATCTAGTGTGACCTTAAACTCTACAAGCATGCAGAATATCACTTTACTGAGGTAAGCATGTCATTCAAAACACATTAGTGGAAATTATAGTGTTGGTCAACAATGTGAAAGCAAGCAAGTGAAATTCCACATTTCTACGGTTACCAGTCACGATTTCGCACGCCAGCAGAGAGAGTTCCCAAGACTTCTTAAAATACCTGAAAAGGGCTTCCTCCATAGTCATGCGAAAGAGCGCTTAAGGTTGTCACGTTAAATGTGACTGAGTTCAGGCTTGTTTTTTAGTTAGTCAAGTGGCATTTTAAGAGTTCATGCGATATAGAGCAGACTGTTTCTATGTGCCATGGGAAAACAGGAAGCCACCCATGCTTATTTTTAAACCGTGAGGGATTTGCATTCAGTCGGCTGTAATGTTCCTGTGGTTTTAGCACTTGAGGGATTCGAATCCGTTCCCTCAGACAAAAAGGTTACTGTGGAAGATTCCAGATTATTGAAATGCGTAGCATCAAAGTGAAGTTACCTGTTTTGCTCGATGAGGAGTTTCAGGGTCTGACGGTTGGTGAGCATCACATCTGCATCAATGCTGAAGTAATAATCACAAGAAAGATCCTGCCGGCACACATCCCTGTAGGAAAAAAGAGGGTGACATTATTAATATTGGCAAAATTCTGTGCAATGTTGATTCTCTCAACCTCTTTAAAGATTAAGATTTCACTTTTTTAACTTTAGTTAGTGTGTAATGTTGCTTTTTGAGCATAAACAACATCTGCAAAGTTATGATGCTCAAAGTTCAATGCAAAGAGAGATATTTTCTTTTACAGAAATCGCTTTTTAAGGGCTACAACAAACGGCAGGTAGGGACTACAACAAGCTTCTTCCTGGGTTAGTGACATCACAAACCCCAAAATTTGCATAAACCCCGTTGTTGTCCAGTTTCATTCTAAAAGTTGTAACTTCTTCCTGAGTCTCTCCATCAGTGTCGACTCCGGTTTGAACAATGTAAGGCTGAACACCGTTACTGACAATCCTCATTTTGGCTGCGTGAGATTCTCCAGCTTTGTTGTTGTTGAGCTGTTAAAGCTCCGCCCTCTTCTGGAAAGGGGGTGGGAGCAGCAGCTCATTTGCATTTAAAGGGACACACACACCAAACGGCGTGTTTTTGCTCACACCCAAATAGGGGCAAATTTGACAATTTCTGTACTCTTTTAGAAGATGCATAATAGCACCTCCTACCAGATAACAGTGAAAATTCCGTCAATGGCAGGGAAACGTCTCATAAATGATGGAAAACTCTGTTAGTGACGGGGAAAGAGTTCGTCTTGAAACTGTCTATCATTAGAAAGTTTTAGGACTGTAGTTTCAATATTTGACCACTATTTGTGATTAAAAAATGGTTATAGTGTCAAATTTCATAATTTCTGTCAGGAGTGCAAAATCAACATGCAAAATCAGTCGGTAGTTTTTGACATATTTCATATGAAATAACAAGGCACATTCGCATCTGCTCTCATTTATTTGTGATCGGACAGGTTTGCTTTACAAAATCCACTAGGGCTTTCACATGTTTACTTCATATTAAATTCATAAAGCAAATGGAAAATTTTAATGAAGTCTTAGTTGAGTTTTGTTTTTACCTGAAATTTGAAAACTGCTCAAGTTACCGAAGTCTGCAACCAAAAGTCAGAGATCTGTATACAAACGTAAACATTTCTCAACACATTCTCCCAAGACCATGAGCACTTATGTCTCACAGTACAAGGTACTTTAGAAGAACATCTGAGACTAATTTGATATTCAAATGAAACATAAGTGTCTTTTAGTAATGTTCCTCAATTATTTATATATTCTTCTGTGTTCAGCTCTGAAGCACAATAGCAGGTGTCTGAAACAAACATTTTCTAATGTCTGCTCTGACGTCTTATGTAAACCAGCATTTTTCAGACCTACTAATTAAGATAAACAACTGGAGTGATATCTCCATGACAGCAGTAATGCCAAACACAGACATGCAGTGAAAATAGCATCAGGACCAGCTAAGATAGTCAATCCACTGAGCAGTCCTAAAACATATTTGATGGTACATGACTAAAATGGATGTTAGTTGTTGGGCTTGTCTGTGCAAATCTCAAACTGAAATTTAATATCTGATTTTAGGGGTTTCCTGAGTATGAACATTAATAACACTGACACTAAAACAAGCAGCAATAATAACATTGGAAGAAGCTGGTTATAAATAATTGTGAAAAAGACTCAGGAAAGTCAAGTGAGAAAGTATTGTGACATTTACTTTTTTTCATATGTGTGTTAATTGCTTTTGGCGTCACTGTATGAAATCGGACATGCATAAGCAGATTGAAAGGGTTTTGGAGCCGGACTGGGAATCTTGGAGACTGCAGTGTTTGGGAGAGTACTAAACTGAGAGCAAATAGAAGGGTTCACAGGAGCGTTTTCTGTGTTTTGTTGGTACATTGCAATAGGAGGGGCAGATTTACTGCTTTGTGGTGAGTCGGAAGTTGTTCCTGTGTTTTTTTATTTGTAAGGAGCTGAAAGTGTGCTGACATGTGGAAAAGGTCTGTGTGTATCTTTGATCAGGAGTTAGAGCTTGAATTGCTCAGATTTGCATTGTAATTTAGTTCGTTATTTGCATATTTTCGAGAGTCACTCTTAAATTAAAGGGACGCTTACATTCCCATGTTCCTTGCTTCTCCTTGAGTTAAGTTCTCCTCGGGGCCAACAACCTTAAAACTGCGGAATACATCCTTGTTCTCTTCCCAAAACTTCTGTATGTGCTTCTCATGGTAAACCTCCTGAAGAACAAGACATGGAACAAGAACGGTAACAATCTCTAAAAATCCAAAAGGTCAAATGCTTCTTATTGCTTTGTCAGCCTGACACTCACATTGTTATGAATAAAGACGTTCAGTTTATCTTTGGGATAATCTAGACTCAGGAACCGTTCGAGGAACTCTGGCAGGAACGGAGTCGGCTGCTCGATGAATACACCAACAGTCACTTGTGGAAATTCCTGTTTAGATAAAGAGAAAAGCCTGGTTAAACATGAATACTTCTTCATGCCGTTGAGTTATTCACAATGTGTTCACTAAGGGTGGGCGGTATAACCCAAAAAAAATATCACAGCTGGAGTCATTTTATTGCACAGTGATTGCGTATCGCAACATAAATATTTTGCTGGAAATTCAACATGTTTATATTTTAATAACCATGTTTCTCCAACCATTCTCCAAACCGCTTGCCCTTGGGCCGAAAGCTGGAAATCCATCACATGGCTATTAATAATCCATTAAATACTTGAACAATAAAAGATACTTAATCTAGTTTGATTATTTTGTCTCTTTATTTCATAGACACAAAAAAGATACGGTTATTCATAAAAATAAGTCTAGTATCAGTGCAAAAACAGCGTCACATTATCCAACACTTAAATTAAAAACCAAAAGAACTCATATGTCTGAATGGATAAACTACAATCAAACCGTAGTAAAATAGATAAAATACTACACCTGTGAATGTATATCAGCCGAATTCTATCAAAGACTATAGTATCTTGTATTGTTCTGAATGGGAGAAAGTTTAATGCGCAATATGGTGGAATAAGTCCCGCCTTATAAATAAGAGGCAATCGCCGATTGGTAAAGTCATTGCATATCTGCATTAGAAGCTCCGGTTCATATAGAAACAGTCAGACACACGCCTTCAAAATGAGGCACAAGAGACACGCATTTAGGACTGCGCATGCGCATTGGCTTGATCCAGCCTGAAAAATACAGGTTTTGGTCCCACTTGATATTAAGTGGCCTTAACTACTATGTACTTGCATCAAAAAAATAAGTACAATGTACTTATTGGGGTCATATAGTATTGCAAAACACTTTTGCTGCTATTGAGGTGGGACACGGGTAAGGTTAGGGAAAGTTTTGGTGGTATGGGTAGGTTTAAGGGTAGGGGTAATGTGTAAGGGATGGGTCAACATAAATGTAATTACAGAAATTAATTACAGATGTAATAACATGCATGTGTTTTTAAAATATAAGTACGATGTGAAAACATGTATGTACACAATAAGTGCATTGTATCAAATGATTAATTGAAATGCAAGTACATAGTAGTTAAGGCCACTTAATATAAAGTGGGACCCAGGTTTTTTTGTCATGATTCAAGCATTTAGAAACAAAATGTATGAGACAGTTGTTGTCAGATTGCATTGATGATTTCAAATATGAAATTGAATCGAAAGCTTGGAAACAGCTTTGGAGAATTTGATGTTTCCCCATTCAAAGAGATAGGAGCTGCACTTGCATTTCAAAGATAGCCGCTGAGTGAAATGACTTGTCTTAAAGGGACTTTGATTCTAGAACACCCCTAAATAAGATTTTCATTATCCTGACTTGCTTTCACTCTATTTTCACATTTCTTTATGTTTCTCTCTCACATGTAAATAATGAAGCTTCCCTACACACTGATTATGGTATAGATTGTATAAGAAAATAATATACAGTGCCATCATACCATCCAGCCTTATTTCTCACATAGGAAGAAGCGCTGCTGGAGGTCTGAGAGAAAGTATAAGCTCCTTTCCCATGACATTGAGCTTAAGGTTACATAGATCGTTCACCACTACTTTTGTGGTTCTTGACCAGTCTACACAGCTCACAAGATGAAACGGGAGCTGAGTGACACCATGTAATTTCCCAGTTCCGACCTTGGCTCTGGGTTCCTGAAGGGAGTGTCCTAGGATCGAGCCAAAGGTCTTTAAATTGTTACCGACAGAAGAGCAGGGACTAAACAGGAGACACAGGGGATTCTGCGGAGTCTAGACCGGGACAGTTTCCTTTAACGGGGGCCCTTTCAACCACTGCATAAGCAGTGTGAGATTTTGAACCCTCGTCCCTTCTTCAACAACCAGCCCAAAACCACTGAGCAGATGAGAGTGGTTCGACCCAGCCACTCCCTCGACAAACAACAGACTTTGGGTTGGGCCTCATCTCATCAGCCTTTCCAATGTTTTTTAGCAATAAATCAAATATTAAAAATAGGCTTTTTGTTTCACTTGACCAGTCATCTGTCAATAACAATAACAAGTATATCTTTACATACCTCCCCAAGAGACTAAGAAAAAATACAGTTGATCCATTTATTGATGCTGATAACTTTAATTTACTCAGTTTCACATTGTGCCTAACAATGCCCTTCAGCCGCGACTCACAATGATTACATATCTCATATCATGTAGATTGTTGAGGTAAAAAAAAATGTGCTCATTTTCTAAGAGATTTGATTTACAATCTCTGCCAGGAGGATGATAAAACAATCTACAAATGTGTGACAGACGGTCAAAAATATAACTAGACATTTGGGATCTTTGACTTGGGCCAATAAGCACTCACCCAGATTAGCCTAAAAACCACCTTGGCCTCCATTGACGAGTTATCTCAATTTTATCAGAAAATGCTTCCCCGCCATTGATGCGTTTTTACGGCTTTCCATGTATTCAACTGTAATACAGTAGGGGGTGCTATCCAAGGGCGTAGATTTGGTTTCAACTTTGGGGGGGTTGAATGTTGGTATGGTTGTATTGTATTGGGGGGTTGCAACTGATGGCTTTGAATATTGGGGGGGGTTACCTCCCCCCCATCCCCCCCACAAACTACGCCCCTGGTGCTATCCCACATCTTCCAAATGAGAACAGTATCTCAAGATCAAAACACAGGCAAAGAAGAAGCAGTACATGTAAGCAGATGCATATGAAAAATAATGCGATCATCAACAATAAACAGCATATAAATAAAAATGGTCTAAAGTTACAGAGTGAAATGTCGACCCAGGAAGTGGTTACGACTGTGCAAGCTTTGGGGGTGTTGATGGACTTGATCTACTCCATCTATGTTTTGATCATAGTAATGAATCTGATCCAGACGTAGTCTTTGACAAAAATGTGTTTTTCAGTTTTAAATGCAATGCCCACATTTAAAAATTTAATAAACAACTGATGGATAGAACCAACTTTTTTTTTTCTTTTTGATAATCAGGGTAATGTATTAGCTTACAATGAGCAACAGTGTTGGGGGTAACACATTACAAGTAACTTGAGTTACGTAATTAGATTACTTTTTTTGTTGGAGTTTGGGTTCCTTGCCGCTGTCACCTTTGGCTTGCTTAGTTGGGGACACTTGACATTTGATATTCAACAGTGTTTTGTTCTGCCTGCATCGACACCATTGTATGCGAACTGAACTGAGCTGGATGATGACATCACTGTTTACTCCAGTGCTGATATAGATAAATTAACTAAATGAATAAATATTGATTCTTACATCGGAATTAATCAATACTGAATTTACTTAAGATGGATAATGACACCATTTAGCTGCTGTGCAGCCAAAATTATATGCCAGTTATCACTGTAAAGCTGCTTTAACACAATCTGCATTGTTAAAAGCGCTATATAAATAAAGGTGACTTGACTTGACTTTTCAAGTAACTAATAAAGTAATGCATTAATAAGTTACTTTTTCAAATAAGTAACACAAGTTGCTTTGATCCCCAGCTCTCCTGTCCTCATGTTGAGAAATTGTAAACATGATTCTTATTGTACTTCTAGACTAAATGTGAACATGCATTTACTCATCTCATTTGCACACAGTGTCAGTATAATCTGTTTCATTGTAACTTTAATAATGTTTTAGAAACCACTCAGAAAACCTTAGCAGTGTGTTAGGAAATTCTGAAAAAAAAGGTCAGCTCCAACACTGTGGTCAATTTTGCACAGGCAAGTGCTACAAGCAGAAATGAGTTGTTTCCTGCCTCAGTAACTCACTCTTAATGTAAAGAACTCAAAGTCCTTTTTGCCAACCTTAGCTGAACCCAACGACAAATTTTCAGGACGACCGCTATAGGTTGCCCTGTGGATAAAACCCCACACTGAGCCGCCCGCTAAAGAGAGGTCTGGTTGACAGCAACACCCCAGTAAGTGAAACCGTTCAAAAACCAAAAGCCATTTCCTGTACCACAGCAGTACACAACTTCCTCTTCCTCAAGTGGCTCCTCATGGGCATGTATAATCTTTTTAGGAATGTTTAAAGGGACATAGAGTGGCATAAGACACATGCTATTGTTGGAAATGGCACATAACTCCCATGCCTCACTTCTCCTGGCTTATCTCAAAGTGAAAACTGAAAAGGAACTAGTTATCCACTTTACATATACAAAGATGTATTAATAGTGTTGGAAATGTTGCACTGTTTTAAATGGCAGTTTTAGGATATAACTTTCTGGTGATGAGAGGAAAAGGAACAAAAACAGCCACTGTGGCTTTCATTGGATGACTCACTTCAAGCTGAGACAAATCCACCATGTCTTGGTCACAGATGGTACAGCCTCGCTCATAGTTCCACACATTGGGGATGTAGTTGGCCAAGTAATTAAAGTATATCTGTTGGAAAAAAAATATACATTTTTGTTTAGTTATTTATTTTATTATACATTTAAAAATATAAAATATGTATATTCTAAAATATTTATTCTACATGGTCCAGATGATTTAAGCTCCAGGATAGGAAATGTCCACCCATATTCCAGCCCAACCTCTAGTAGTTAAATCCAATTTTGGTCAGGACAACAACCCAAAAATGAATCCTGCTGTCAAATTGTCATGAACTACTGTAACTAGAACTATAATTATCACTGGACTGTTACTTTAGATGTATAACGCAACACACATTAAAGAATGAGTCCGTCTCAGCTGGAAATTTACAAGACAGCATCACGGGGAGGGAAAACTTGCATCTGGTCATCATTTTTGTATTTAAACGGTGTGGGAGATCAAGCAGATTAACAGTGCTGAAGGGAAATAATGTTCTTGTGTGTTGGCTTATGGGAAACGCCTCGTTTTATCTTAGATCAGGATAATTAAATTTACTTGTTACCATAAACAGGTTGCCTCAAATTTTGCTGAAAAATAAACTTTAAATATTTATTTTTGATTGGTGTGATAAAGGGACCCTCTGTAAAGCCCATGGGACCCCAGATCAAATATTATTTACACTTGCAAACATTTGCTATGTTTATCTCTCTTTCTCTTTAACCATTCCAGTCGTATCCGACTCTTGGTGATTCGATGGCCCTCGCTCGCCATACGCGAGAGACTGACCATGAGTTTTCTTGTCAATGATTTTACCAGGGTAGGTTGCCAGGTCTTTACCCCCCAACCCTCCCCGTTACATGGCTCGGGACTCAAACACACACTACAGACAATTTAGCATCTCCAATTCACCTATACTGCATGTTTTTGGATTGTGGGAGAAACTGGAGCACCCGGAGGACACAATAGCCGTGCTTCCACTGTCGGGCCAAATCAGGCGTGATAGTGCGTCCTGGGGCCAGTCGCATTTCCACTGTCACTTCCGGGGCTTGATCGTGCCTCGTCGGGGCTTTCTTGGGAGCAAAGGCCAGGGTTTTTTGGCCTGCCAAATACCTTGGTCCAAAGCGGGCCAGTTCGGGCTTGAGGGAGTGGTTACAAACAAAGGCTGTGTTTATCTAAGTCTGGAGACGGATGATTTCATATAGGTTACCAGCTGACATCAGCACTAAAGACTTAAAACTGACTTTCAGACAGCAGCAAGAGTTTAAAATAACTTCTGTTTGTGATCTGATGTGAATTCTGATCACTGTATAAGGCAGAAATATTTATATGCATGCAAAGAGCTATATGCGCTAACATGGTAAATACGACCACTTGAGGAAATCAGACAAATCATTTAGGCTATCACAATCATGTATTTATTTTATCTGTCAGTAACTTTAGTCTCATCTTTTTAAACCGGACTGTCTGATATCCATATTCAGCTCTGCATATGTCATAAAATAAAGCGACTCCTGCTTTTCGGGAGCTAAGTCTGACTGAAAATGAAACTGTTGGGACTGTCACTGGAGAGAGTGCTAAAGCTCCTCAGGTCGTATTTTTGGTGGAAAATTTGTAGAAATGATCATTCTTTCTAAATGTGATGTAAACATACTGTCCTGTGACTACAAATAAACAGATGCAGATGCAACTGAATAAATATATGCGTCCTCTTTCTTTTGTGAAATAACGGGAAATACCACTTTATTTCTGTGACTAATGTGCAATCTTGACACAAATTAATTCATTATGATCAATGCATCACTTATTATTGTAAAACTGTGGCAAAACATTGATGCTTGGGTTTATGAATCTTTAAGTAATCAACAAAAATGCCAACAAATGGCCGCTTTTATTGTGTTTGTTTTGCGATCTCGCTAGTTTCCAGCGATTTTTTTCTGATTAGTTTTCTGACAAAACTTCCATTTGTTGGTGAAATAATGGGTTTGTGTGATGTTGTTCCAGAGAGTCCTGATATCACTGCAAAAAATGCTGTTCTTACTTAGAATTTGTGTCTTGTTTCCAGTCCAAATATCTAAACATTCTTAGATCAAGAAGCATTTTCTTGACAAGTAAAAAATATTTTCTTGTTTTTAGGAAAAATAAGTTAAAATTAAGTGAGTTTTTCCTTAAAACAAGCAAAATAATCTGCCAATGGGGTAAGCAAAATAATCTTAATCCAAACCGAAAACAAGATTATACATCTTATTTCTGGCTTGAAATAAGATTATTTTACCCCATTGACAGATTATTTTGCTTGTTTTAAAGAAAAACTCACTTAATTTTGACTTATTTTTCCTGAAAACAAGAAAATAATTTTTACTTGTCAAGAAAATGCTTCTTGATTTAAGAACTTTAAGATATTTTCACTAGAAACAAGACAAAAACTCTAAGTAAGAACAGCATTTTTTGCAGTGTACGGACAGGTTTTAGTGAAGTGTTGCGGAGCTTCTGGCCCGACGGTGGAAATGCAGAGTGATTTTGGGCTCGGTGCTACAGGTCCGAGGCTATTAACCCAGCCTGGCCCATTGAAAGCCCTGGCAAAGTGGCTAATGAGAATAAGCAAACTCCACCCTCAGCTGAGACTCGAACCGGGGACCTTCTTGCTGCTATCACGGCTGTATGTGTGTCAGCCAGAAACAGAAGACTGCTGTCATGAACATTAGAACTAGGGGAATCAAGATACAATGCCTGCATGCTTCTATCCAAAACAACTTGCCTTAATACATGGTTGTGGATTTGTTAAGTGATACTGCACCCTAATCTAAAACTGTCCATGTGCCAAAACTCTGAGTTTTTCTTCCATGGAACTCAAGCCCTTATTCCTTGTTAATTTGTTCACTGGCAGCTGGATACAGGTTTTGGCAGAACAACTGCACACACTCCTGTCATGCTGCTTTCGATTACAGGAAGTTAGAATGTAATAGTAAGGAGGGAATCTTCAATTCAATCCAGCCTCAACCACATTACAGATGGTCTCCAGATGCAGTCTTTCTTATTCATCCCATGTTAGAAAATTTTAGATAATTTAACATTTATAGTTAACTGCTGAGACAGGTCATGACCTCAAGTGCTAGGTCAATTGTTTAAACATTACTGACAGAAAATCCAAATGAAGAGAGGCTGTAAACCAAGCCCCTGGCTTCACATTCTGGTCGTAAGCTACTACTGTGTATCCTCAAGCCTTGTTACTTTTATTGGACCTTGTTTGAGTATTTACGAGAACATCTGTAATCCCCAGGGCATGTTAAAGACACTGGAGATCAGAGAGATCATCAGGGACGGACACGGGGCAGCTTGAATGAATCATAGAGCATAAGGGTGAGCTCTGGATGGATGATTATTCATTAGAAACAGCACAGATGGTTGGGCATTAGGAGAAGATGACTCCACGCAGGGCTGTGTTTATTTAATCTGTCACTGAAGAGCAGAAGGAAAAGCTCTACGGGTTTGAGATTACATTATCACCCAGGCATCCTGGTAAAATGTCAAACTCCACAGCAAGGCGGAGAGAGTTGGACAATGACTGCAATATTTCGGCAAAAGGACTGTCTAGTATTTAGTCACTAACTGTATAATTACAGTCAGGAGCATCATTTTGAAAATACCTCATGTAGTGCTCTACTGGAAAATATGATCAGTTTTGAGGAACAATAATGAAGGTATATGAAATATTTATTTGTTTAAATGAACCAACTGCAGAAGGTGCGACTGAAACATGTATTTTGATCCAGGTCTATTTTCTACACTGTTTGCATTATTCATTGACATGCAGAGAAAGAAGACATTTACCTTGGTGTTCACATTTCCATGGATAACCGCAGGCAGACTGTTGTAGACAGTGTTCCTCACTCGCACTCGCTCAGTCCCAAACTTTAGGAGAACTTCATCTAAATAAAAAAAAATATATATATTTTTACAATCAGTAAGTCCATGGAATTATTTTGAGTGTTTTATTGACAGGCAAGTCTGGGCACTGGGACTAGATACTGTACACCTCTTCTCAAGTAAGCTACATAATATGAGGTGTCTGTAGAACAAAGGGTGTGAGATGAGTTACACTTAGGGTTTTGTTCAAATCCTTATATGAGCAGTAGTATTGGTGATGCTTGCCTCAAGTACTTAAAGAGATAACCAAGAACTAATACCAAGACCAAAACTGTTTTGATGAAAAATCTAAATCAAAACTTTGACAACCCCTTTATTCATCAGCTATGTATGATGCAATATAATAAACAAATTGTTTAATAGCAAGTTTTACACAGCATCTTGGATTGACTCACCCACTGCTCCATTCAGATTCTGGAAAATCTCACACTTGTGGTCCAAGGTCATATTAAGCCTTTCCTAAAATAAAGAAGAGGACAAACTTGAGTTTGTGTAAAATAGGACGTGTGACCTTTGTCCTTGTGTAAACTGTTTATAGTTTCGTATTTTTAACCAGTTTGTTTTCTTTTGAGTGGTATGATACATTTGCAAGCGTTTTATAAGTGCATGTGGTCGAGTTACAAGCATTTGTGCTCTCACAGTGCCTTAACCCTCTGGTGCTCTTCGCGTAGCGGTCAAAATGACTTTTTTTAAAATGTACTATATTTTAGTTCGATATATTAATATTGTGTAGTTTAGAGGATTTTATGGTACTAAATTATATTTATGCTGTAGTTATAATCCATTTATTCAGTTTTTGTGCAAAGACCGGAACATGAAATTTCCAACTTAAACTGTTATAAATCCTGAATGCTTTGGAGCACAGACTTAAGTTTGGTCTCTTTCTTTAAAGACGACACTTGCCAGATTATTGCTGAAGTGAAAAAAAAAAAGTTTTAAAAGGTGAACTTAAGAAAATTTATAGAATTTTACATTTATTTTGAAAAAAAAAAAAAAAAAAAATGCACACAAATACTATTTTCAATTTTTATATGAAATATATATTTTCCAAAACACATTTTACTCAAACTGTGAGAAAATCAAGTTGTGTTCCAAATTTAAGCTTTATATCTCAAAAAATGAGCTTTCAGTAAGACTTTGTTTGGGTGCAGTAGCAAAAGTTTCCAATAGACTTGTTTTCCAATCATTTGTGTTTCTAATGTTCAGGACCATTTAACCTTTTTTTTAATCATGTCCATGATGTTTTTTTTTTTTTTTTTTCTTTTGTGTTCACAAAACCTTTACCACATTTTTATGGAAGAGGATTAGGGCCAAGCAATAATAAAAAAAATAATAAATAAATAAAAAAACATCTCGAGATTAAAGTTGTTAAATTTCGAGAAAAAAGTTGAGATAAAATGTTGAGAATAAACTCATTAAATTACGAGAACAAATTCGTTAAATTATGAGAAAAATGTCGTTACATTTTGACAAAAAAGTTGAGATAAAATGTTGAGAATAAAGTCATTAAAACGAATTTATTCAAATTGTAATTTAAAAATTTGTTTTGTAATTTAACTTTTTCTTGTAATTTAATGACTTTATTCTCAAATTTTTTGAATTTTTTCTCGTAATTTAACGACTTTTTTCTCGTAATTGAATGAGTTTATTCTCGTAATTTAATGACTTTATTCTCAACATTTTTTCTTGACTTTTTTCTCGTAATTTAACGACTTTTTCTCGTAATTTAACAACTTTTTTCTCGTAATTTAATGACTTTATTCTCAACATTTTATCTCGACTTTTTTCTCGTAATTTAACGACTTTTTTCTCGTAATTTAATGACTTTATTCTCAACATTTTATCGACTTTTTTCTTGTAATTTAATGACTTTTTTCTCGTAATTTAACAACTTTTTTCTTGTAATTTAATGACTTTATTCTCAACATTTTATCTCGACTTTTTTCTCGTAATTTAACGACTTTTTTCTCGTAATTTAATGACTTTATTCTCAACATTTTATCTTGACTTTTTTCTCGTAATTTAACGACTTTTTTCTCGAAATTTAACGAGTTTTTTCTCGTAATTTAATGAGTTTATTCTCAACATTTTATTTCGACTTTTTTCTCGAAATTTAACGAGTTTTTTTCTTGAAATTTAACAACTTTAATCTCGAGATGGTTTGATTTTTTTAGTATTGCTTGGCCCTAATCCTCTTCGTACGTTTTGCATTCAGATGGAGAAAAAACCCCCCAAAAACTTAAACTTAAATTTTTTCGGTCAAAAATGACAGAGAAGCACCAGAGGCTTGCTTCTTCACTGACCCTCTGAAGTGGATCCACGTAGATCTTAGTGTAGAATAGCTGATCATCATCATTATCATGAAGGTCCCACTGGTTCACAATCTTCTGTATGTATGGAGCATAGCCGATAAAGCCTGTGAAAGACATCATGTAGTTTTTTTATAGATTGTCTGTGTTGTAAAAGAAAGTATAGGATGTAAAAGATACGTGTGAAGCGTTGACATTATGGGATGTCTGGACACAGTTCCATTTTCAATTACGTCTTCTCTGAGAATCTTAAATATCACTCCAGATTCTGGTGTGGTTCCTCAAACCCTCAAAACATTGGGAAGTCTGGCAGAAGCATCTGACCAACAAACAACAAGTGTCGTGTGGTCACGACTAACCTCAGATGGCATAGACTTTCTACATCCACTCAAGATGGAGGACAGTGATCAGTATATGTGCTGGCTCTCTATGTTTCTATAGTAACCTGCGTACGGATATCTCATCATTTTCTTGAAGCTCTAACCACAGTTGAAAATTGTAGGGCTTGGTTCTCACATTGGCCTCTGTGCAGTTTTAGATACCATCATTCTGCAGGAATTAGGAACTATTTTAAGTTACCGCCCTAGACATTCCTAATAACCTTTTTCTATAGCCTACATTCATAGGCTGGTCTGAAAACCATTTAAAACACATCAAATTGATGTTTCCAGAGGCTTTAGTAGGAATCTGTACAAATCTGTTCAGTAGGCACCGACACATCTCAAATGATTTTACTGGACATCTTGAGATCTTTCAATGAATCATCGATCCACTAAAATCCAAAAGAAGCTAAACAAGGCAAGTTTTCAAGCACATATGATTTACATGTCAGTTCATTCGCGAAATTAGCAGATATTCTTAGCTTCAAGGCAGTCACCTCAGATGTGGTGACATGAATCTTGTTTTATTACAGTGCAATAAAGTAAAACCCTTGACATAATGCCCAGGTTCGAAAGCAATAGTTGAAGCCAGATGTAATGCATTATGACATGTGGTTTGAATCTAGAATCCAAATGTTGTTTTTCCCACAGATCGAATCAACTCTACCTTCACGAATCTTGACATGAGGGACGATCAGAAAGAGACAAGCTATGCCATGCAGTCTTTCTTATTTCCACGAAAACATGCTCAACATGACATTTCTAGTCCAACCGAAACAAAACAGCAGTCACCGCAATCTACGGAGCAGCTGAAGGGATAAAGCCAACCTTCAATTTTGGATGTACAGGCAATCGAACAGGAAGTCCAACACAAACAAACTTGTCCTGTTAATGACACAGCCTCAACGCCCCGACAGGACACTACACAAGACGGAGTGACCGCTGCAGTCAAAGCAGTAATTGACCAGATTAAAATAGACAGAATCAGTTTAGACGAGCAATGACCACAGGGTTTAGAGTTCAGAGGGGCTGACGTTACCATTCTTCAACGGAGAGTCCGAGGAAGATGGATGGACGCGCACGTACACACACTCAAATGAATGCACCATTCATGAAGACCCCTGTATGAATAGTGCACTATGCCTGGTGGCCCTCAGGAAATTCCACAGGGTGAGTGGCCGCCGCTGGCCGTTTACACAGAAAACACTTTCTCTATCATATTGTACCGATAATGAAATTCCACTGTTTGTCCTTCGCTCTCTATAATCACCCTCCTCGCATTGTTCTAAATCCTACCAGACCAAACAAACCCACACAGAAGCATCCGGGGCAAACTGCACGATGACGATACGGCTAAATGGCAGCAGGCCATGACCTCTTGTGCATAAAGTCTTCCAGTGATTTGCTTAAAGAATGCACAAGCAAAACATGCAAACATAAATAACATGGAATGTTGAAGAATGTAAACCATGAGGTATTACAAGCTGTGAAGAACTAAAACCGACTAAACAATTGTACAAATCAATTGTGCACATTCTTAATGTGCATGTGTTCTTAAAGGGATAGTTTTATCCAATGATTTACTCACCCTCAAGCCATCTTAGGTGTATATGACTATCTTCTTTCAGACAAACACAATCAGAGATATATTTAAAAATATCATTGCTCTTCCAAGCTTTATAATGGTAGTGGGGGGGGGGGATTCATCCATCCATCATAAAAGTAATCCATATGGCTCCAGGAGGTTAATAAAGGCCTTCTGAAGTGAAGCAATTGGTTTTTGTACGAAAAATATCCATATTTAAAACTTTATAAATTCAAATAACTAGCTTCCGGCAGATGACGGTATGCAAGAAAGGCTGAAACTGAACAAACTGAAGCTCCTCTTAAAAATTTCTTCTAATTTGTGACCGGTGTTGTGTTTTGCTCTATCCTCTGAGCTTCCGTGTTCATCATTGCGTCATGTGTCGGGTCAGAGGTCACTCTTCCGCTATGCGTATGGATATCTGCCGGAAGCTAGTTATTTGAATTTATACTGATAAATACTGATATTTTTCTTACAACAACCCATTGCTTCACTTCAGAAGGCCTTTATTAACTCCCTTGGAGCCGTATGGATTATTTTTATGATGGATGGATGCATTTTGTTTTGTTTTTTTGCTTCAAAATTTGGCCTTTTCACAATCATTATAAAGCTTGAAAGAGCAAGGATATTTTAAATATATCTCTGAATGTGTTCGTCTGAAAGAAGATAGTCATATACACCTGGGATGACTTGAGGGCGAGTAAATCATGGGATAATTATCAGTTTTGGGTGAACTATCCCTTTAACTTCAACTGTTGCTGAAACAACCTATTTCACATGGGTCTTTATAGCGCCCCTTGTGGTAACAATGTGTTTGAAACGTGTTGTAACGCAATGACGCATGAAAGATAAAAATGTCTGTTCATATACTTGAAAGACTTGTTTTAGTCCTTACATTTGCAAAATGCAAACTGTGTTTACTGAAGGCAAAATGTACAAATCTATAAGATAAGAAAATCAGTCCAGTTTTGACATCAAATTGTAAGATGTGCACACAAAGAATACATTACCAGATTGGCAATAAAGGTGCTTAAATTGGGGTAACAGCCAAAAATGTGTGCCAATCGGATGCAAAAGTTTATGTTTTGACATCAGAACTGGTGAGAAGCTCATTTATGAATTTAAAAAATATATATCATGTAAATGCAGATTTATTCAAGTTAATACAAATGTTTCTAGCTTTTATGTGTGGTATTTATGACCTTATAGAATATTGATTAAGACATTTACATTACTCTGCATGACCTTTGTTGGGTTATTTAACACAGTCAGTGTAAGATCACATCTCTCATAGTGTTTTGATACAATATAAGAGATGTAGAAATCCAACTCAACTGAATTGAAGGAGTTGAAATCTCAATAATACAATGACTTTGGGCTCATCTGTCTGCTAAACCTTTATAACTTCATGGCGAAGCGACTTTCATATTTTCACATCATTTCCCGTTCCCTTTTTTACACACCTCCAGAGTTAAGAAAGCGTTTCCCACTGCGGACAGAAGGATACTTCTCTGCCAGTCGAGAATCCGGCCAGATGATTCCCTCAGCAGCAAACACCAGCTTATGATTGGTCTTCTGGAACTTTCTGAGAATCTCCTCAGGTCCACCAGCAAAGATGAGGTCATAACTGAAGAGTGAAAAGGAGAAGTGAATTGTTATCCTGTTCAACACGCTCCCAACGGATCAGCGATTTTCACATTTAAGACATCATCAAGCAGTTGCACAAATGATACTTGCTAATCCACATCCAGTTTATTTAATCAGCTGTGTCTATTTTCACTGAACTGCTGGAAGGGCATTTTGGTCTTCTATTTCAGACACTATTAATATGCCTGGTAACGTTAGTAACTATAAATGTCTTCAGAGGAAGTAAACTGTGAGGGAGGCACCATGGTTTCCTCTCGTCTGGGGAACACCTGTGCACACAAATTATTTCCCTTTTTCTATCATGACTTAAAATTCATCTCTGGAATATGTGACACAGCTATGGTCTCAACTACACCTCTAAGGGAAATATTACTGTAAAAGATATTTCAGAGGAACCCTGAACTCTGATTTCCTAGCTACTTTCCTAATGTTTAGCTTGTACATAAGGCTAGCTATTCACTGACGCACGGCCCCGAATGTTGTTATTCTAAACTTCTTTGAACTCTGAGCTGTTTAGGAGACCTAGAAATATGTGTAATTCCAGATATGGAGTGTGTATAAATATCTGCTTCAGAGTTCAGAGAGTTCAGCAATAAGGACTTGATTCGATTTGAGGTGATTTAAACAAATGACCCTATGATAAAACGGCACTGCACTTGGCAGGTAAGCGTGAAGTTAACTTCAAACACTAATCTTTTTCTACTTTGTGATCATAATAATCATGCACAATTCTGTAGAACACACCCAGACCTGCACAGCAAAAAACTTTCATTATAAATTGACATGCTGTAATTTCCCTTGAATGATGAAGTTAAATAACAGGCAATTTATTATGGTTGATTTGCATAAATTGAGCAAAAAGCCACCAGAGCCTGCCTTGGTTTTAAAGGTAGGTCTACAAAATTGTTGAACAAATGCCCGACCGTTTTACCTTCACACAGAGTCTTGCTGTTTCCCATTGAATTGGCAATGGTACTGTAATATTTCTCTTACTGAGGTGGGTGGAAAAGGATATGCATTTACACTTATGGCACACGTGTTATTGTTGATGGAAAGCTATACATTTTTAGCCAGTTATTTTGTCTTTATCTAGACTAGATATTTTGCTGGGCATCATTTACTTTAAATTACAGGTAATCTCTAAGTAAGTAAGTATAGTAAGTATTGAGGCAAAGTAAGCATTTTATAGCAAATTAGAGTCTATTCACAGCATAGAGAAATGAATATTGGATCATTTTCTGTCTCTGGTATGTGGACCAGTATTTTTACTGTCTAGTAAATCTGATACCATTTATGGGCTTTTCACACATGAATTGTTCACAAAGGTTATAAATCGTTAATACTTAATCCTCTGCTGTCTTGCCCATGTTTCAGACTGTTCATATTTTATTCAGCTTTAGTTGTTGCCATGCAATGCAGTTTAGGATTATTACAGGCTTCATAACTTAGAGTCTAAAACCCACTTTAATTTATTTATTTATTATTTTTTTTTTTTATTTACCCAAGGTTGAACATGTCTTAAATTTCTGGAAGGTTGTTTCCACCATTGAATTAAAAATAAAATGGTTAATTGCAACTTTTTATCTCACAATTCTGACATTTTTTCTAAGAAATGCGTCATATAAACTCGCAATTGCAAGTTATAAAGTCAGAATTGTGGTATATAAATTCATAATTCCAAGAAAAAAAGCTAAATATCTTGCAATTATGACAATTATGAATCTGACTTTACAACCCGCAATTGCAAGAAAAGTCAGAACTGAAAAATTGTCAGAATTGTGAGATGTAAACTCACAATTGCAAGAAAGAAAAAAGCAAAATATCTCGCAATTATGACTTTTTTCTCAGAATTGAGAGTTTATATCTTGGAAATCTGACTTTATAACATGCAATTGCGATTTTATATCTCACAAATCTGGGAAAAGATATAAACTCGCAATTGTGAGAAAAGCCAGAGCTTGAAAAAAGTCAGAATTGTGAGATAAAAAGTCGCAATTATGTTCTAAATTGCTCTAATCCATGGTGGAAACAAGCTTCCATTTAAACCAGTTGTTTTAGTGTGGTGAGAAAATAATTTTACACTAGCCGTACATCTTGGCTGAGCATCTCAAATTTACAAAGTTGTTTTTTATTCTGCTTCATGTTGTAACATCAGTTAGACTTTATTTCGATAGTCCACTAACTATAAGTGACTTTGCAACAACATGCCAACTAACTAACATCATTACAGTATTAGTAGACTGTTAGATTAAGGTTAGGGTTAAGTTGACATGTACTTGCAAAGTTGCCTATATTGAGTAGAATGTCTGTCGGGGGATCATCAGTCTACTAACACTCTAATGACATGTAGTTGCAACATTACTTAGAGTTAGTAGAATGTCTAAAGTGGATTATCGAAATAAAGTGTTACTGTAACATCTAGTTTATTCTATTTATGACTGTTATAAGTTGATATGTCATGGCTAATTTAAGAGACATTGTAAGTAATTGTCAGTAATGTTCCTTTAAGAGAGTTCTTCCATGTTGGGAAAACCTCAATGTTCTGCCTGTGCTGTGTAAAGAGTAACAAGATATTAAATAAAAGCTTTACTGCTGCCAATATGACTTACCCAGTCCATCTTTATTACAATATAAAAACACATATCAAAAATATTATTTAACATCACTAAATGAACCTAAATGCATTAGGTTACACTAACAAAACTACATTTAGATCAGGTATAAAAGGAAACATTTGCACATTACCACTTTTTACAATGCGGTCTTAGCTTGTTTAAACTGATATATTTGGTCCCAGCCTGACCATCTGAAGAGTTCTCAAAACATCTACAAACCCATCAAAGTATTAAAAGAAATCAGCTTCATGGCCAGATAAATATCATCCAACCATCTTTTTTTCCCAATAGGCAACCATTCAAATGATAAGCACACCTACCTGTCCACAAACAAGACCACTAAGTCCTCTTGGTCAGCCAGAGACTCCATGGCTTCCTTCAGCAGTCGAACCTTTTGGCCTCCCCCAATGGACCGACCCACATCACCTCCCTTCCACTCCTCTCCCATCCCCAACACCTGTGTCAGTTCAAACAGAAGCTCAGTCAACATACTACCACTACACCACCATCTGCATGCATATTATCAATGATTTCAAAGAAATAAAGCACCCATCATGTGAGAAGTCGCACAGTAGTGTGAGAGAGTCTGGTGCATGGCATTGTGTGATTGTTTAAAGTGAGAAATAAACCTTACCTTCACATTGAAGTTGAAGTAGTTTGCTGACTGCATGAAGCGGTGGTAGCCTTCCGTCTCCTCCGTTGCAACAGTGAGTACAAGCAGTTTTTCTGGTGACAGAAGATAATCGATAAATAAATAAATAAATGTCTGGGCTGTATTCTTCAAAAACCTAAAGATATTTAGAATTCTTAACGTTTTCCAAAACCCCGCCATTCACTAAAAGATTCTTTACCAACATCTATATATGTTGCTTTTTGCCTACAGTATGAAGTAAAGGGTTTCTTATTACTCCAAACCAAACTACAACCAAACCTCAAACCTATGTCAACACTCGCAAGACTGATTCCTAAAGTTCATCCCCTCCTGTAGAGAGGATAAATGCAGAGTAAAGTAAAAATCACCATGATTTGAAATGGTTTTGGCAGGACATGTTCCATAATGAGTATTGGTGTTACATATGATGGTGGTAACAGTGGTGCTGATGGTTAGTTAGCAGAAGAGGGGCTTAAGTTTCTCAAGCACCCGCTACACTTCCGCTGGACGTGCCAGTGAGCAGGTACAGACCCTCTAGTAGAGCAGTGTGGGAAAATAAATTCCAGACTGGGGTGTGAAGGGCTGGGTAACTTCAATCGTCCGTCATCTCTTGGTTTGGAAAACAGCCCCAGAGAAATCTTAAGCAAACTTAAGAGTAAGAAACAGGATGTCTGTACGTCAGCTGTAACACTGTAAACAGTGTAGGTTTTACAACTGCACTGATTGAAAACAAATGGCAAGCATGTGTAGAATAAAACCTCAATTGTTCTTGCACATGATGGTGTGGCCTTCAGAAAACTTCTTCAGTGCTTTGATTTGCATTTAAAAGTCATGTCCAGAAGCATGTGTTTTGTCACATGGTATTTGCAGTGCAGGTGATTGGCTTAAATAGGTCCTTAATTATGATTTCACTTTTTTAACTTTAGTTAGTGTGTAATGTTGCTGTTTGAGCATAAACAACATCTGCAAAGTTACGACGCTCAAAGTTCAGTGCAAAGGGAGATATTTTCTTTTATAGAAAATGCTTTTTAAGGACTACAACAAACGGTTGGTAGAGACTACAACGAGCTTCTTCCTGGGTTAGTGACATCACGAACCTAAAGTTCAGTAGCCCCGCCCACTGATTTGAGCATGACAAGTAGTAGTAGGTAAATAACAGATGCTAACACTGGATCGAGCAACTAAGTGATAATCATGCCTTTGAAGAGTGCAAAATGTTGTGCAGTGCCAGGTTGTGGAGCCTGGCATTAAAAAACAATGCTGTGCCATCTATATTGGATCCTGGTATGTAATGATTCATGTACAGTCAGATGTTTTTGTCTCAAAATCATTCATTGTCAGTAAATCAAACCTGTGACTAAACTTTCAACTTCACATTGTTTCTCTTAGTAGGATGAAAATAATCGGTTATTTAAACTGAGATTAAATTATATAGAGAAAGCAATCAAAGAACGCTCCCTTTACAATCGCTGGAGCTGTCAATCAAACAGCTTGAGTGTTCTGGACTCTTGCCAAAACTGTTAGAATCAGCAAATCTCTTATTTACATCGTGTTTGCACTGTTAGTTATGATGAAAGCATTCATTAGTGTGCAGAAATCGAGTTACAATGACGAGATCGCTGAATTTATGCACTCAACATGTCTACGATCAGCTACATGCTCATCACTGCAACCTTTCATGTCACGATCTAAATATAATGCTATAATCAACACTTTTCACGATTAGTAAACCTTATAATAAAAACGTGCTAAACGTTTTCGAGAGAATTCCACATGTAATACAAGTTATTTCCACATGCAAAGATTTCAGCCAATCACAGCAGTGGGCGTTTACATTTAAGTCTCACAGTAGACACGCCCCTTCAAACAGAGCATTCAAATCAGAGTAGGAAAAATGCCTTTTATTTCTAAATTATGATATTTTTTGATGTAAAAATCATACTAACATTATAAGTGCACCCCAGGAAACATTATAAAATAATAAAATAATGCAGTTCATGACCCCTTCAAAAAAACAGGTATACAGAACTAAGTGCCCATGAACTAAAGTGGCACAATGCATGTTGTCTTTGCAGACTTTACTGGATTAGAAGAAGCTATTTGACCACCAAAAAACCCCTGCACCTTAAAATACTTTCTCTGCTGTAGGAACAACTTTGGTGGGTTTCTCAGTATGTCTTGTGAAAATCGACTTGAATGAAAAGTCACAACCGGTCAGTGTCTTCATTCATTTTGGAATGGAACACATTATTACACGTCCAGCAATAAAATAAGGAGTTATGGCAGGAGCAACAGGATTTCTCACCTCATGAAATGGCTCAACTGTACCATTTCAGAATAAAGTGTTAGTACCCCATTTGTACTGAGCCAAACATGGAAATATTTGAAACAAGTAGTTGAAAAAAAAAAAAAAAAAACTAACTATATTTTGATTTCTGAACATTTGAACATTTAAAATTCTGTACTTTTTTGTAAATTAATGCACAGTAAAAAAAAAAAAAAAAAATGTGATTATCTTCATAATCTTTGGTAAAAATCAGAAAAAAAAAAAAAAAGGTTTCTCCTCTGGAATGTTGTTCCTTCTCTGATGTCAGTTTGATGCTATTATCCACATCCCTAACCTTAACTCTATTTCTTCTCATTTAATATTCAGTTTCACTCTGAAGCCAGATTTCTGAAGTAAATTCGAATGCAACTTCAGGTTCATACTGACTTTAAAAATCCAATGATTTTCACATTTTAAGAATATAGCTCACTGAAAATAATCTATTTCTGAGCCCTTCTGAAAATGTCAGGGTCAGATGTTTAAAACCGAACCATCTATTGATATTGGAACAACAACACTTACAGGATGAATGTGCAGTATTTTGTCCTAAGGATTTTTCTTCATCTTACCAAAGAATATTAGGGAGTTTTTCCCTAGTCACTGCTGTTTTTGGTGTGCATTCTAGGGCTCTTGGCTCTTTTCAGCATTAACATATACTAGGGGTGGGAATCGGAGGGTACCGCACGATACGATACGATCACGATAAATGGCTCACGATAACGATAATATCGCGAGCGGGTGTGTCTCATACGTTCTGAAAAGTGAAGTCACGGGCTCTTTGATCGCCCCCTGGAGGCTGGATGCAGTACAGGTCATAAACCCCGCCCTCTCAATGCAGTCGAATGAGACTTCAGTGAAAACTTAAAAATAAATTCTGCTTCAAATAAAACTTTCTGAAAGATGGTTTTGGTCATTTAAGGTAGTTGTTATCACACTGATATATATTCAATTGTTCGTTTTTGTGATGATTTAGATTTTAGCTAGAAATTTGATGCTATAAAAACGGGGCGTGTCATCATGATTCGAAGTTGATTGACAGCTTGTCTGAGGACTGTCGGAGCTTCGAGGGGAGATTGAAGATGTATTAACTAACTGTTAATTTTCGATTTCTTTGTTATTTAACACCAACAAAATGAGTTGTTCAGCAGTAAACTGTACCAACCGACCTACAGGATCTGACGGATCACTGAACTTTTTTTCTGTAACATCAAATGTGGGCGTTATAAGCTAATTAATAAATGTTATTAGTTAAGATAACGCACCTAATGTTAACCATGTCGGGAAAAAGCAGGTGATCGTTATCTGGCAGTTACTTATTATTTTTATGGGTATAAAATAATAATTAGCAGGACAAAACTAATGATAGCCTACTCTAATTACAGCAATCGATCTCCTGTAACGTTAGTTGAACTTGATTTAAAATGGCAGGACCGTTTCTGACGATTTAGAGTTGTTTCTAGTGGCATATTATATTTGATTTTATCTACTGAATTTGCTGTTTCAAAAATATTATTGCTCTAGAAACAGAATAGCCTATTATTTTATAGGTAGACTTTTAAATTGTGTATAATTTTTATAGTCTATTTAAAATACATGAATGATGACACAGTCGTCTGGGCGGAAGTTTGATATCGCGACTCCGCCTCCGGCTCCACTGACGATTCCTTCTGCGCATGCCCAGGCTCCAAACTTTTTTTTTTTTTTTGACGTATTGCGTAACGTGTCAGCGCCCATTCATCAGCCCATTTTGGCTTCAGTTCAATACAATGGAAGGAAGCGGCGTCGCGTCGTCCATCTTTTTTTACAGTCTATGATCGCGAGTCAGTGATTCTGCGATAATCGATATATCGCTAGACAATCCTATAATGATACATCACGATATTGGTCTTAATATGAAAACAAAATGCAAGTGAAAAGGTTAAAAACGGATAAATCCGATCTTCAGTTCCTGCGATATATGTAGATTTAATAGAGTTCATGTCACCGAAAGCAAGAAATATGAGGTGCATTTTATTGACCATCAGTTAATTTCAAACTCGAAGAACGCAATAGGAGAGAGCAGCAACCGCACTGGTAAGTTCTCATTACTTTTAATGAAGATAATTGTGTGTTATGCGTCTTACTTTCACTTTCATATGCGGCAGTTTGCGCGTCAGCTTGCTGAAGAGATCTGCGGCAATGCGTGATTCAGTAGCGCTGTCATATCTGACTCTCACATGTTTCAGTTTTAGTATTTTTGGGAGAAGTAAAATTTACATATGTAGTTTCAACAACCAGATGCATTTAGATTGATGCAGACAGTTTTGACTGGAATGCGTCTCAGACAATCCCCTGAAGTGGTTTGAGCGATCGGATTTAAATCCGTCTCAAATGCGTTTCGGAGGGCATTTAGACCTGGTCTTTTCACGATTGGATAGCTATCCGATCAGAGAAAATGCATGAAGTGACCAGGTGCAAACAGACCCTTAGACGTTCTTCACAGAGCGCTTACACAGATATTACACAGGCGTTCGAAAGCAGGCATTTATCAGCGGATCCCTAATATATGCTTTCAAATGCTCCCATGTAGCCTATATCTAAGCGCTCGATGAAGAACGTCAAAGATGTCTAATTTGTCACACCAATGGTATATAAGTGCATCAAGACTTTGAACTTAAACGTGGTTGGCGGCATCTATTTTACTCATTCTGTTGTCCGCCATCTTGTTAATAACCTCTTTTTCTTAGGCTAGTTAACTTATGTTCACGTTTCCCTCATTCATGTGTTGAGCGCCGCTTTGAAGTAGTGACGCTTTGAGCAAAGAAATCTATTTATAGCGCTTTATTTTTTTTTAAATATATTTAAAAAAATATTTTTGTCCCACCCCTAACATATACATATGTTTATGTAATATGATCATGGCTCAAAAAAACAAACAAAACAAAACAAAAAAGTGTCAATGACAAAAAGATGGCAGCCTCCAGGTTACATACTTACAGCTGGACCATCTAAGTAAATGGGAGGGGGGGGGGGGGGGAAATGGGCCAACAGGATATCTCTCTCTCTCTTTCTCATCTATTAGACTATACATTTCAAGCCTGTAGATTAGAGTGTACATACTTTCAGCATTTTAATAGCTATACGAGAAACTTCCACTGAATTTCCTCCAACATTCAACCCCCCAAAGTTAGAAACCAAATGCTACAGCTTCCATGGAAGCATGAATAAAGTATGAGTCAAGAGCCAAAATATTCTAAAGAACACAATACAATCGGTGGGGACTTCTCAAGAAAAGGCTGGAAGCCCTTGAGACCATCACAAAGCATACTTCATTGTTTTTTGTTTTTTTGTTTTTTTTTTAACTATGATCCCTCTGATTTACTTCTAAATTCCAGACTGAAAGGCCTGGTTCCTCTCACGTACATAAGTTATATGCTGTTCTATAGCATGCAGTAAATGTTTAATGCGGATGCTTAGATGGTAATGTAATACCCAACGGGAGGCCACTAGAGTCATGCTGGATACGCCTTGTGCACACGGCATCCTACAAACATCCAGGTCTCACTGAGCCTCATTGTCTGAGAAAGCCCCTTTCTAAAAGCAGGTTGGGTTTAAAGTAACAGCTGGGGAAATCTATACAATGAAATTTTCTGGACTGCTACTCTTGATGAAATATGATGTCTGCAAGGCTTGCTCTAGTGGTTACGTCAGCCTTAAACATGGGTCACGTTAAAGAAAATCTGAAGGGTCTTTAATCATTGTTCACTCCCATGGGCAGGAAACAATCTCTTCATCTCAACTGTTTCTCCTAGGAAGCAACAAGTTGAAATTCAAATAGTGACCAAATGGTGACTTACATTTGAGGTTTTTGGGGTCTTCAGCATCTCCTCGTTTTCAGAAAAGATGTGCCCAGATTTGCCGAGATGCAAGCCTTCTATCAAAATCTCAATATGAACTCTCTTATGAACTTTCTTATTAAATTCTTACAAGATCAAATAACCTCAAGCTACGATGGCCACGTTTAATTGTATAGCTCCATACATATTCTTAAAAAGTGTCTCATTCATCTCTATTTTGATTTCTCTTATGGGATTTTAGGAGAATTATCTTCACTGTAATATAACTAAGATCTCCATTAAAAAATCTTTAGAGCTTTAAGAGAGCAACCACTAAAAAATAACATCTTCCTGTGGGATGTGTAAATCCTGGATAAATCAATGATTGCTTGTTTAAAAAAGATATACTGAGCTATGTATCTGGTTTAGAATCGACATCTAAATGTCATTATTTTCAGAATACGCCCATGTTTTTCATTCACATACTGTATACACTATGCTTAGCCAATCTAGAATTTATTACACCACTGGGACTCTTGTTTCTGCAGCCGGCATGCATCTTTCAATGTTTTCTGCTTGTATTTAAAATAAAGTTTCACGATAATCCATTTCTGTATATAATCAATCACAACACGATATCCATCTGACTCTACTCCATTCTGGCTACACAGATCTGAAAGTCACACCAGAAAAGATTTGGAGGCTATTTCCCAGCATGTCTTGAAACATTTGCATAATGGAAGAGGGTGGGCAATCGGGGGTGGAGTGTTACATTCTCTCTCTGTAGTCTTCCCCTAAGGCCAACACATAAACCCCAATTGCTTTGACCCACAAGTGACCTAACCTTAAAACAACAGCTAAAAACAAACGAGCGCAGCAGCCGACAACGTGTACACTTGCCACTGTCTTCCTTTGTGTTATGCTAGAGAGATTGAGGCCTGGATGACAAGTCCAGCTCACCAAACTTAGAGACAATCAGTTGCCATAGCTATACAGTACACACAACAAGTATGTGATGACGCACGACTCCTGCTGTGCTGGTCGAACGGCACCGTCTGCAGTGATGCGGAGATAAGCAGGTGACTTAAACATTCCACTCGGCTCAAATACAAGATTTCACAGGAAGATTACGGTTGCAAAGGTGTTCTGGGTGGTTGACTGGGTGCTGGAATGCATTACTAGCAGGTTGTCCTGCATCCTCAATAAACAATCTACAATTAGTCCAAAATGCAGCTGCTAGAGTTCTTACTAGCTCAAGAAAATATGATCTTATAAGACCAATTTCATGATTTATACACTGGTTATTAAGTTCCGTATCATTCACACTCTTCTGGCTGTATCTAAGTTCACTAAAGGACAGAGAGCGTTTTCACATTTGGCTCTTAAACTCTGGAAAAGCCTTCCTGATAATGCTCGGGTTTAAGACTCACTCTCCCAGTTTAAATCTAGATTAAAGACGCATCTCTTTAGCCAAGCGTTCACATAATGCATCTCATATCCTTGTACTCCAGTTACATCAGATCAAATGCACATGACTATATTTAGTTAAAGGTGCCCTCGAATGAAAAATTGAATTAATCTTGGCATAGTCAAATAACAAGAGTTCAGAACATGGAAATGACATACAGTGAGTCTCAAACTCCATTGTTTCCTCCTTCTTATATAAATCTCATTTGTTTAAAAGACCTCAGAAGAACAGGCGAATCTCAACATAACACTGACTGTTACGTAACAGTCGGGATCATTAATATGTACGCCCCCAATATTTGCATATGCCAGCTCATGTTCAAGGCATTACACAAGGGCATCCAATAACGTCTGGATCTGCACAGGTGAATCAACAGACTAGATAAGCAAGCAAGAACAATAGCGAAAAATGGCAGATGGAGCAATAATAACTGACATGATCCATGATATTTTTAGTGATATTTGTAAATTGTCTTTCTAAATGTTTCGTTAGCATGTTGCTAATGTACTGTTAAATGTGGTTAAAGTTACCATCGTTTCTTACTGTATTCACGGAGACAAGAGCCGTCGCTATTTTCATTATTAAACACTTGCAGTCTGTACAATTCACAAACAACTTCATTCTTTATAAATCTCTCCAACAGTGTAGCATTAGCCGTTAGCCATGCAGCACAGCCTCAAACTCATTCAGAATCAAATGTAAACAATACAACAGTATACAATACTCACATAATCCGACGCATGCATGCCGCATGCATGACGAACACTTTGTAAAGATCCAGGGTTATATTAGCTGTGTAAACTTTGTTTATGCGCTGTTCAAGGCAAGCGTGAGCTCTGTGGGCGGAGAGCACAAGAATTAAAGGGCCAGTAGCCCTGAATCGGCTCATTTATAATGATGCCCCAAAATAGGCAGTTAAAAAATGAATTAAAAAAAAATCTATGGGGTATTTTGAGCTGAAACTTCACAGACACATTCAGGGGACACCTTAGACTTATATTACATCTTTTTAAAAAAAGTTCTAGGGCACCTTTAATGTTATGAACAGCAGCTACGCTAATAATTTTCAATTTGCTTTTCTGTTCTGATGCTCAAGAATTACGTACCTACACTTTATTACTTAATGTGTTGTCATGTTAACCATTGTTTAATGACAACAGACAATTGACTTCTTTTAGAGTCATGGTTTTTGAAAAGCCCCAATTATGAGCAATAGTTATAGTGATGCTTATTAAATTAAACGTCCTCTCCACTAAACATGATTTCTAACTTATGATTAGATGTGCTGTTTCTCTTATTACTTTCTCAAAAGCCACTTTTGAAAGTAAATAATGATGTGCTATTAATCTTGAGATGTCTGGCATATGGAGAATGTCAGCTTCATAGGAACTGAGCATTAGATGTGCTTAGTAGTTCTAGAGTACATTTGCATTACATTGACATTTAATCATTTAGCAGAGGCTTTTATCCAAAGAGACTTACAAATGAGTAGAACAAAGAAGCAATAAAACCAACAATAGGGCAACAATATGCAAGTGATGTGACAAGTCCCAGTTAGTCTATCACAGTACATGTAGCAAGGTGTTTTTTTTTTTTTTTTTTATAGATATATAGAATAGTAAGTGTTAGTATTAAAGCAGCTTAAAGCAGCTGTGATTAAACATAATGCATTCTATCGAGATCTATTTTCCATGATTCATGTAGTCTACATGTAAAGCAGTAAGAATTACTAAACCAGAAGAATCATATTATGGGAGTGTGCACCCTGTAGGGCAATAATGTGTGTTAATGGAGTCCACAGATAGGCCTAATGCTTAATGTAGTGCAGGCAGACATTCAATGCAGACAGAGAGGTCACTGTCCAACACTCCAAAGAATTTCACTTTCCGCTCCTTGATGTAGGAACACTGTTTTTAGAGAGAAATTTTCGGAAAAAGCGGTGTGGACTTTTAAAAGATGTCTATTTTGAATGTAGTACATAGTCTGGGCTCACCAGAGGAGACAGTGTTTGACAGATCAGTGTGAACTGCTGAGGTCCAGAGGAATGCTGCTTCAGACAGACGAGCTGTTTCTTTTCTCAGAGTGGTGCTTTAAAAGTGTTCCTGTGCGCACACAGTGCAGGGCCGTCTGTGTAAACTTTCACAATACACTGGAAGGGTACAGTAATACGCTCACAACTTCTACCACATAGAGCAATTAAGTCTCAGTGGGACAGTCAGAGTCCAAGTTAAAACAAAAGACTGCTTACTTAAAGTAAGTATTTCTCAACTTAATGACTGGGAAACTAGAGAACACACTCTGTTTTCTCTGTGGCCCTCTCAGCTTATCTTCTAAGTAATGCTTGAGGCTCTGGAGACAGAGTATGTTTAAGAAAGCTCTCAGTCTACAATAACATGGCCTCTCACACTTTTTTCGGTCAGCTCTCTGGTGGCTCGACATACAGGTGGGTAAATCATACTGGGGGAATGAATTATCAATTGTACTTGCATGGTGTTACTGCCCATCTGGTAAGCTGGTTCTGACTGCTCCACCATTAGCATCCATGCACTTGAATGGGCTCTTTAAAACGTAGAAAATCTTGACTAGACAGCTCATCTGCATTAATGGTGCTCTTCTCCATCATTTCATCATTATTTGATAATATACTGATGCCATGAACAATATAAAATGCAGGTCACTCTTTAGATTAGGGTCTAATTTTCACTATTAACTAACTATTAACTACAAATTTTGGCTCAATAAACTCCTAATTATTGCTTATTAATAGTTAGTAAGGTAGTTGTTGTAGCATTTGAGTTAAGGTATTGGGTAGGATTAAGGGATGTAGAATAAGGTCATGCAGAATACATACACTGATACGCTGCTGCACTAGGGCTGGGCGATTATGACCTAAAATCAAAACCTCGATTAATTGAACATTTTACTTCGATTACGATTAATGAGCGATTATTTTGTTTGTTTGTTTGTTTTTTGTTTTTTTGCCCTCATAGTTCATTTATACGTTAGAGGATTAGGGCCAAGCAAGAATAAACTTAAATTACGAGAAAAAAGTTGTTAAATTACGAGAACAAATTCGTTAAATTATGAGAAAAATGTCATTAAATTTCAACAAAAAAGTCGAGATAAAATGTTGAGAGATAAAATGTTGAGAATAAACTCGTTAAATTTCGAGAAAAAGGTTGAGATAAAACGTTGAGAATAAACTCATTAAATTACGAGAAAATACTCGTTAAATTTCGAGAAAAAGGTCGAGATAAAATGTTGAGAATAAACTCATTAAATTACGAGAAAATACTCGTTAAATTTCGAGAAAAAAGTCGAGATGAAATGTTGAGAATAAAGTCGTTAAATTACGAGAAAAAAAAATTGTTAAATTTCGAGAAAAAATTCGAGATGAAATGTTGAGAATAAAGTAATTAAATTACATGAATAAACTCATTAAATTACAAGGAAAAAAGTCGTTAAATTACGAGAACAAATTTGTTAAATTATGAGAATAAATTCGTTAATTTAATGAGTTTATTCTCAACATTTTATCTCGACTTTTTTCTCAAAATTTAACAACTTTAATCTCGAGATGGTTTTATTTTTTTAATTATTGCTTGGCCCTAATCCTCTTCCGTACATTTAAAAAAGTTTGTACTGTAAATAAGATTGACTATTAAAAGGTGGGATTTTTTTTTTTCCTATTAAAAGAGTGATCTGACATAACAGCTCACTTTCAGCAGTTATTTTATCTATGGTTCGTAAAATTTCTTACAGATTTCTGCTCGTTGTAAATCAGATAAAGATAAATTAGTACAGTACCAGTATGTAATGAGAGCGATTGCGTGTGTCCCTCTATTAATTGTGAAGCTGTGGGTTGTAAATAGTTACTTCAAAAGTAGAAAAATATATGCTATAATAACTATTGAATTTCACAGGACAGCACTGACAACTAGTTTCTGCTCCTCAGTGTGCGCAATCTTCATGTTTTGCGCAGCTACTGTTTGTATGAGTGTTCGTGCCACAATGCCACTGTGCGAGCACGGTAGCTCAGTATAATAATATACATCCAATTGACTAATGGCTTGAATGTCTAAACTGGCAAACCGTAATACACATACAACTGCCAAAGTTTAGTAAAGATGCAAGGCTCACCGCTCGCGCGCCATCTCTGTGTTGACTCTGTGTTCACCTGAGTGTTGACTAGACGGGGCGGAGTCACATGGCAACATGCGCGCTAGCCGGTTTTTAAGTGGGAAGTATAACAGGATTAAAAAAACGAAATAACTGATATGGGAAAATTACGTTGGTTAGAGGTTCTGAATTTCAGTTTAGATTACTTTTCGATTAATCGTCCAGCCCTATGCTGCACAAATAGCATATATGAATAACCCATAGCAGATCTGTACAGGTGGAGCTGGGGAAGGTGGTGGGTTTTAGAGGAACTCTGAAGCGTGCTGCAAACTGCTATAGTGAAAGCCATATAAATGTGTGAGCAACAAGCTCATTGGCTGCAGATGTGACATGGACCAATCAGCTTGTATTAAGACCCATCAGCTTGCGCCATCTAGAGTTTCATGGCATAATGCAAATGATGTAGGGAAAAAATGCAGTGCACTATTCAAAAGTACAACACAAATTTTGTCTATTAAAAGTTTGCATACCTAAAATGAAAAAAAGAATTGCTTTATGTGAGTCACTTTGTCGCATAGGCCTTTGTATTGCCTGTAAGATTTTCTGCATCATTTAAAATTAAATGTTAATATTTTATAAATTAATACTAATATTTATTGCACTATAAAGTCAAATTATTCTCCTCAAGATGGCGCAATAATGGTGTGCTCAAGAGTTGAGGATTTGGCATTCTAAAACAACAGCTGTAAATTCTTTCCCAACTAAAAGAATGTAAGACTAGAGATTTAACTGAGATCACAATCTTGTGTCCTCCAGGGAAATTCTTGACGTCAGATTGCTCCAGAGGGATTGTCCTTACAATTGTTGCACTTTAACAGAACACTGATCAGCAGCTACTATGTTTAGGAGTTAACAATGCAGTATTATTACAACTACTAGGTCTCTAAAAGCAACATGATGAAATCAATTTGTTTATGAATTTAATAAAGAATGAAACTGAAACAGTAATTATTATTTTTGATTATTATTACCAGCATCAACTAAATAATCTATTTCTAAAACAGAAGCCTGCAGTTGTAATAAGAACACTTACGACAGCTAACAGAGGTGATCTCAATTCAGGCAGTTCTGGGAAACACTACTGAGTCATATAACTGACCTCATTAGGCGGTCTGATCCCTCAACAGCCAGGCTTTACCACAGCTCCCATTCATTCACATCATAAGTGTGTCACTGTGCTTCTCCAACAGACCAGCACTTCCGAATTGGTGTAGGGAGCACCCTATTCTGCCCGCTTAACATGAGCATGTTAGTGAAATCCCAACCAAAATCACCAGAATCAACTGCCAGAACATACATATACACACAAATATCTAGAGGTCAGACTTACGCCTCATTACACTGTGGGAAAAACGGCCAACGTCAGATCGGAAGAATTTTAATGTAACCGCAGGTAGCTGCGACTCGACAACGAGATACTATAAACACAGATACTTCATAACACGTTCTAAATCTCTGTGTCTGTAGCCAGCTGACTGCCAAATGTGTTATCACTTAGGGAGCAGAAAACAAATTTGAAGGCTGGGCACAAAACAAACAAGGGGGAAACGGGTGGTGGGTGATTGCAGACAGACATTATTTCAGCTGTCTGCAACTAAAATAGAAAAACTTTCTCTCTGGGGGCCTGGAAATTTCCTTGATTGTTTAAACATGCCCCCATGTCTATAACCCGAGAATCTTCTAGTACACTGGCAGAGGGGGTTGTGCTTCGAACGCACCTCTCTAAAGCAGCTGTAAATGCCTCTAGAATGGAACACTGCATGACGTCAGCAGCATCTGGTTTAACATGGGCTTGCCCACAGTAGTTCAGTTGGGGCTTTAACTTACCAGTAACTCTTATTTATTTTTCCTTGGCTGGAAAAACAATCACGTATATGAAGAACAGAGAAAAAGGACGAGGATATTTGGTTAACATCATCAAAACTGCGCCTGCCGTGACCTAATGCTTGCAATTACTGTGGTCACTTCCTGTGCTGAACTGAGTTGAGCGTTGCCTTGGAGTTGGAATGCTGTATTGGCCAGACCAATTAAACAAGCCAAGCAGAGGAACGGCTTCTGTTTGATTCGGGAAACCCTCGTAATTTTGGGATTGAAGGCCACACAGTTATAGGGGTTGAATAAGGACATGAAATACGAAGGCAAGCATCACTACTGCTCATTCTTAGAGTTCCACTGTACACATACGCTACTGTCAAAACTGAAGTATACTTTGGGCTTTTCTGTGCATGTTTGTTCAGTGCTGTTCAAAATTCAACCAAGGACCTATTATGCAAAATTCACTTTTATATAGTTTGTTAATATGTGTCTGCAGTGTGTGCAACCACCCTATTGTGGTAAAAATCTATCGACTTACCCATAAATCTGCAACACTGTCTCAAAACGAGCCGTTCAGGAACGTACTCCAATGTGACATAACACGGTAACAGGCCACGGCTACGACTGGCAAAGGAATCTCCCCTATTAGTGTAGCTTCTCCCCTCAGTGAGCTGTACACAGTCCGCCATGTTTAACTCCTCAACAGAGCATTTAACAGCAGCATTCGAGTAAGAAATGCATTCTTATTAAAGCTGCTTTAGTTATTTAATCGAGTGTAGTGATTTTTCTTATTTCTTATGATTCATATTAACAGCATTTACATCAGTAGGTCATGTATATTATGCTGCTGTCACTTTAATACACAGATCTAATATACACATGCAATTTATTTCCCTGCTGTTTACGTTCACAGACATTACCGACTGTGTTTGTGAACTTTGTGTGTTCTTGACACAACCTTGTATGCATTTGACAGTTTAAGCACAATAAGACGCAATAGAGAAATCAGTTTAATACTCGCAGGACATGCCGTCTGACAGCCAGCTTTCTGTGTGCATGCTTCGGATGTGTGCACTCAGAAAACCATATATCAGAACTGATAGGGCTTTAAAGGGGTCCTTGATTATGATTTCACTTCTTACTTTTAGTTAGTGTGTAATGTTGCTGTTTGATCATAAACAACATCTGCAAAGTTACGATGCTCAAAGTTCAATGCAAAGGGAGATATTTTCTTTTACAGAAATCGCTTTTTAAGGACTACAACAAATGGCTGGTAGGGACTACAATGAGCTTCTTCCTGGGTTTATGACATCACAAACCCCACAATTTACATAAACCCCACCCCCATTATTATGTGTTATCAGGGGCGGGGTTTATGTAAATTATGGGGTTTGTGATGTCATTTTACGCCAGACTGCTTCACAAACGAGGGTCAATTCAACGCTGGATTTCCACAAAAGATGAACATGACGGCACATGCTAGTGGATGAGTTGAATCAACTCCACAGCAACTACATCAATTTATCCACTAACCATTCAGAAACGTCCAGTTTCATTCTAAAAGTTGTAACTTCTTCCTGAGTCTCTCCATCAGTGTCGACTCCGGTTTGAACAATGTAAGGCTGAACACCGTTACTGACAATCCTCATTTTGGCTGCGTGAGATTCTCCAGCTTTGTTGTTGTTGAGCTGTTAAAGCTCCGCCCTCTTCTGGAAAGGGGGCGGGAGCAGCAGCTCATTTGCATTTAAAGGGACACACACACAAAAACGGCGTGTTTTTGCTCTCACCCAAATAAGGGCATATAATAATAAATGATCTGTGGGGTATTTTGAGCTGAAACTTCACAGACACATTCTGGAGACACCAGAGACTTATATTACATCTTGTGAAAAGGGTCATAATAGGTGCCCATTAAAACGTTCGCAAATAATAAACTTTGATGATATCAAAGAACTGCAATGTCATCTGAGTGTGACCATGATAGAGATGATATTCAAAATAAACAGATGTTTTGCTAGATTTTGGCAGAGTATTCAAGGCAGGTTTGTACAGGCTCTGCCCTCTTCTGGAAAGTGGGGTGGGGAGCAGCAGCTCATTTGCATTTAAAGATACATGCACGAAAACAGCATGTTCTTCCTTCCACTCAAAAATTGGCATTTACATCACGGTATAATAAATGATCTGTAGGGCTACTTCTTTGAGACTTATATCATGTAAAAAGGGGCATAATAGGTTCCCTTTAAACAATTTAATACACTTTTTGTAAACCCAACCAGTCAAGAAACAATGAAAGCATCCAAATTGCATCAGAAAAATGAATTAAATTTATAAATATGTAAACCACGACAGACGTCACTTCTTGCACCTCACAGCGACTAGTTGCCGTCCAGCTCATTTGCATTAAGTTGAGTTTTTCTCAACTTTTGGACTTTACAACTCCCAACACTTTCTACATTCAAAAATCCCACAATCTTCCACATGTGCATTTTGCTTGGATCTCACAAGAATTAACTGAAAATACCCACACTGTTCCACTCGCTCCACGCCAGTGGACACACACCATTAGTGGTTTGCTCAAACTTTGATGAGCAACTCACTTCACACTACATGGTATTGACATGAATGACACCTCAAATTGCATGGCTTAAGGAGATGCACACGCTGTTCGTTCTGATTTAATGGATAAAGTGAGTGTAAAATTCCACAGGCTTCCACTGAATGAGGGAACAAGCCTGATCTAGTATCCAGAATATAATAAACACCACTAAAGAACATTCTGTGCGTTTTCACATCAGAAAAAAATGTTTTTTGGCCAGATGAACTGGCTCCACACCAGTCCCTACACTGTCAAATGTCCAAAAATTGCACCTTTATGGGTACAACAGCTTGTCACTGTGGCAGTACCCTTAAAAGGACAACTTTGTACCTTATCTACCCCTAAAAGGTGCATTTTATTACCTTAGAGCAGTGTTTCTCAACCCTGGTCCTGGAGGTCCCCCAACACTGCACATTTTCAAAGTCTCTTTCTGACACACCAATTTCATGTTCAGAGTTTAATTAGGTTGATTAGGGAGACGAAGAAAATGTGCAGTGTTGGGGGTCCTTCAGGAGCAGGGTTGAGAAATACAACACTGTTTTCAACTAAAAACGAAAAACTGTTTGTGTTTTGGCCATTCATTTATACGACCACAACACTTTGGAGACCTGAAAGCGCAAACTTTTCGAAACGGGTTTCAAAGTGCACGTTTTTGGAAAGATACCATTATCGTCTCTGTGTAAAGTATAAAAACGTGAATTTGTGAAAACGTTATGTGCATGCATATTACAGTCTATAGGTGCGTCGTTTTTCTTTACAAAGTGACATCGCCAACTACTGGCCTGGCATGAATAAAACAGCATTTTTAAATGGATCATTTTGACAATGTTGTCGTCTGTATACAAAAAAACGCAAAGGAAAAACTTTTCTGTTTTTAGTACATCGTTGTCTTGTTAACAAATTGCCCCAGTGACCAGCTGTTGTACTCCTAAAGGTACAATTTTTGCATATTTTTTCTGAGAGTGTAAAATCAGCTTGACTTTATTTGATAAAAGAAGTAAAAGCAAAACACATTAGCCTACTATATTTTATATCTTTGGAGTTTTATTCTGTCATTTTAACATGCTACTGAAGGCTGAAGTGTTAAGTGTTGTCTATGGGAACAGACATGCTGAAGTGTCCCTAAGAGCTCATAGTCAATCAAATAAAAGTCACAGGGATAGAAATGATCATTTCTGCCAAATCTGAGCAGCTGCCTGCAAAACCTGATCAAAGAATAAATAAAAGACTAGAGTTTGGATTTGACGACACAACTGTATTTCTTGTTATGTGTCTTTTGGCTCTGACAATCGTTTAACGATTTGACAAACACAGCCTACATCAATCTAAACTGCTTACATAAACCAGACTTCTTTAATCAAGTGTGTGGCTGACTGACACCATGTTGCAAAAGACCAATTGCAGGCTTGTGCTGCCAGGTCCAGCAGTCAACAATATAGACTAGCATATATGTTCTGTTTTACTGGGACTCGGAAGTCGTAAATCTCACACTGCAGTTCAACTCAAAGGGCAGTATTTCATTGTGAAAGGTTCACAGAGGGCTAAACGTGGGTGGACATTGAAAACTCACAGAAGGTGTTAGTTCCCCCACAGGCATTTGAGTAGATGACATCTAGAGTCCCGGACCAGAATGTTCCGATTTAAACGTTTGAGTCTCTGGGCTACACAGGCTGATGGATGGGTTTTCAGACTGGGGTGATGTCATATCGCAAAAGCCAGAGGTTTCCTGTGCCGTTCACTCCCTTTCTGTCTACATAAAGCCATGTATTTTTCTTTCTATATCTTCCCCTGTGTTTAGGAGAGCATGCGTCATCTAGACACCAGTAACTCTTAATGACTGCAGCTTAATTACTGTGTGCAAAGGTACGGAAAAAAAACTAAAATCAGGGGCAATTAAGAGACCAATTTAGATTTGAATCTGCTGTGCACCTTAAATTCGGAAATTTACAGCCGGATTTCTTTCAGTGGTTTAACCGACAGCATATGAAACGTGGTACAGTTTAAATTCAGCATGGTCTTATTTTGTGTGATTTATCTGTGGATGTCACCAAATCAAAATTATTATTATTAATATTTTTTTGTAAAGCTTCTTAAAGGTGCCATTGAACGTTTTTTTTTACAAGATGTAATGTAAGTCTAAGGTGCCCCCTGAATGTGTCTGTGAAGTTTCAGCTCAAAATACCCCATAGATTTTTTTAATTAATTGTTTTAACTGCCTATTTTGGGGCATAATTAGAAATGTGCCGATTCAGGCTGCGGCCCCTTTAATTGCTCGCGCTCTCCGCCCCCTCCCGAGCTCTCGACTCTATCATTGCATAAACAAAGTTCACATAGTTAATATAACCCTCAAAATGGATCTTTACAAAGTGTTCGTCATGCATACTGCATGCATGCGTTGGATTATGTGAGTATAGTATTTATTTGGATGTTTACATTTGATTCTGAATGAATTTGAGGCTGTGATCCGTGGCTAACGGCTAATGCTACACTGTTGGAGAGATTTATAAAGAATTAAGTTGTGTTTATGAATTATACAGACTGCAAGTGTTTAATAATGAAAATAGCGATGGCTCTCTTGTCTCCGTGAATACAGTAATAAACGATGGTAACTTTAACCACATTTAACAGTACATTAGCAACATGCTAACGAAACATTTAGAAAGACAATTCACAAATATCACTAAAAATATCATGGATCATGTCAGTTATTATTGCTCCATCTGCCATTTTTCGCTATTGTTCTTGCTTGCTTACCTAGTCTGATAATTCAGCTGTGCACAGATCCAGACGTTAATACTGGCTGTCCTTGTCTAATGCCTTGAACATGAGCTGGCATATTCAAATATTGGGGGCGTACATATTAATGATCCCGACTGTTACGTTCTTCGAAGGTCTTTTAAACAAATGAGATTTACATAAGAAGGAGGAAACAGTGGAGTTTGAGACTCACTGTATGTCATTTCCATGTACTGAACTCTATGCTTTTGGGTGATGTCATCAAGCCCTCTTCTTTTTCAGCCCCTCCCCTCCAACTATCTGACTTCTTACAATCCAATCAATTTCTGATGGATAAAATCAAGTCCCACCCTACACTTTTTCTGGTTTCACTCATGTTTTCAGATTATGGAAGTAAAATGGCTCACAAACGGTGTTTCATGTTGATTTTAAAGACACATGATGTGTGCCGTTTGTCGATGATGAATAATGCAAGCTTTATTTAAAAATAGATCATATGAAATATCATCAACTATTCAACCAAATAAAGGAGTATAAACAGGTACAGACACATTTGTTAAGTCAAGAGAGCTGTCTCTGACCCCTCTTAGACCAGCCTAGACTGGACTGATGCTCTTGGCCTGGTCTGTTGGCTGATTTTAAAGGGATTAAATCAGATAATCAGACTAAGAGACAATCTTAAACTATCTAAGACCAGCAAACAATCTTAGGCTAGTTCAAGCAAGATGCTGTAGTTCAAGATTAGCAGAAGTAAATATGTGAACTGGCAGTAGATTTCCTTTGCTAGAAAATAAAAAGAATAGGGAAAAGGAAAAAAGCACACTTTTTGCAATGACAATGGATATGGAAACAGCACTTTTGGCGGGTGACAAGGCTCAATGACTTGTACAGGAACACCTTCAAATGTGAAACAGAAGATTGACTCCTTAAACAGTACTTTAGTTGTGTTATACTTAACAGCAGATGTTACAAACGTCACCGTCTCAGCGGATAGCCTATACATATTCACACCTTTGGCCTCCATTTGTGTGAAATCACAGTCGTACAATACTCAAATGTGACATTTGACACTTTGGGGTTTTGCTTTTGGAATGTTTTACCCAGTGAACTTTCTATAAAGATTTGGAATGTTATTTAAGTAAAGCTTGCAATAAAGATTTGTTGCTCCATTTTTCCAGAACTTGACCTAAATGTAATGCTCATTGCCTAACTGCATTAGAAACTGATTGACTTTAGTCTCCAGACCCAATTGAGAGCTCGGTTGTTTATAAAATGTTTGACAGTAATGCAAGCAATAAATTGCACCCTTAAGCACAGATCACTTTGTCTCAGAGTTGGGTTGATAGATGGGTTAAGCTTAACGCCTTGTGCATACAATGTAAATGCACTGTCAAGGATAAAGACAGCCACAGTCATGTTGCATGGAAATGATGAACGCCAAAATGAATGAAAACTGTGTAGGACATATTTTTCCCTCTGACTAGGCTTGTTGACACTCGAACTTTATATTCCTGTACAGTAACTAAAAATGCACAGGCAAATGTTGACAAAACATAGAGACATTTTAATTATTTAAACACGCTTTTAGGCTGTAAATGTTTTATTATTGCAAAGAAATTACTGTACAGCTTAATGGAATCCAGAAAGTAATTAAAAAACTTGTTTGTGCTTCAAAGAAATGCTTGACTCATTATTGTGTGCATTAACTGTGTGCTTTGCAATTTTAGAACAGTTTAGTTATTGCACTCTCAGCCTTGTAGTTTAAACAGCATAGTGTTATACCTCTCACACACACATTCCCTCGCAACATGACTGTGTGAAAAAGGTCTACCTGACATCCCTCACGTCCCAGCGAGAAGCAAGGTGTTCTGTAGTGGAGACTGAGGCTAGACTTTTTTCTCCAGTGAATATTTCTCATGGTGTTTTTTGAAAGTCATTTTCTCTATAGACACAAATATTAAAGCTATAAATTCCAGCATTATGGGGCATATTGTCATATATATGAGGTAGCCCGTCATTAAGGTCTATTATGGTCTTTTCAGTTAAATTTACTGAGGCTAGTTTTCAGACTTTTTATTCTCCAGTGAATATTTCTCATGGTGAGTTATTTCTGAAACACTGTAAAAAATTATTTTCATGATTTGTTATCACATTTTTTATTTTGTCAAATCAACTTAGATCATTAATGTGGTTCATATAACATAATATATTTTGCGTTTCTGTTGATTAAACCAATCGCCTTTGTTGTATTAACTTTAGGGCAACCAGGTAACTTACTTTTTTTAAGTTAAACCAACAATTATTATTATTTATTTTTTTTACAGTATCATTTTCTGTATAGACACAAACATTTAACCCTCTACTGCACGCATGTTGATGGCAGATGAAAAAAAAAAATATTCCACATCATTTTTTGGTTAATTTGGGAACATTTTATCGATTAAAAAAAAAAAAAAAATATATATATATATATATATATATATATATATATATATATATATATATTTTGGGGCCTCTATTATGGGGCATATTGTACGGAAGAGGATTAGGGCCAAGCAATAATAAAAAAATAAAACCATCTCGAGATTAAAGTTGTTAAATTTCGAGAAAAAACGTGTTAAATTTCGAGAAAAAAGTCGAGATAAAATGTTGAGAATAAAGTCATTAAATTACGAGAAAAAAATCGTTAAATTTCGAAAACAAATTTGTTAAATTATGAGAAAAATTATAAATTTCGAGAAAAAAGTCGAGATAAAATGTTGAGCATAAACTCGTTAAATTATGAGAAAAAATGTGTTCTCATAATTTAACGACTTTTTTATCGTAATTTAATTACTTTATTCTCAACATTTTATCTCGACTTTTTTCTCGAAATTTAACACGTTTTTTCTCGTAATTTAACGAGTTTATTCTCAACATTTTATTTAGACTTTTTTCTCGAAATTTAAAGAGTTTTTTCTAGAAATTTAACAACTTTAATCTCGAGATGGTTTTATTTTTTTATTATTGCTTGGCCCTAATCCTCTTCCGTAGGCTAATATTGTCATATATCTGGGGTAACCTGTCATTAAACAGCCTATATATTAAATTTATTGGGTAAAACAATGAAGCACAAAAAGCCCAGAACCTATTTTTGGACAGACATTGTAATTAATGTGACAACTTGTCACTTAGTGATTTATAAGCTTTTTTGATCATGGGGACCAAAAAAAAAAAAAAAAGTCCCCACAAGGACAAAGATTTCTGATATTGCCATCTTCGTGTGGACATTTCGTCCAAATAACATAGGGTTTACCAGGACACACACACACACACACACCACACACACACACACACACATATGTTGGTTGTCTTAAAATGTTCCCTTGTGACAACTTCCCCATGTGACTATGCCCTTTCTCCTCTACATGAGCAATAAAGGAAAGGCGACGTTTTACAGTAACTTTCACACATTAAAGACCATTAAAGAGCTTTCATTTATAATCAGGTGATCCATATTTGGGGCATTAACTATTGACCAGTTAATGATTTAAGAAGGTTATCATTAATAATTAAGTGTTACCATCATATTAGTAAATTGCTCAGATCATATTTTTTAGCGGCAGCTTTTAACGCGAGCGTTCTAGTCGCGTCGCATTCAGTGTCAATGACGCAGCAGAGCGCGCGGTCCCAATATAACGGGCTCTCTTACCTGTTGGAATATCCTTATTTGTCTCCATGCTCAGGGAATAATGAACACAGGACATCAGCACCAAAATGAACGCGCAGAAGCACCGATGATGCTCCATCGTCGCTTCAGTCCTCAGAGACCGTGTGAACGAGCAAGTTTGCGAAGTTTTGTGTGGCTCTGCTGGTCAGCGCGCGGTGTGTCCGAGAAGTCCCGGGTCAGTGATAAAACATTTCTCGAAGATCACCAAAGTAAAGTCATTTCAAATGGAAATCAGTAGCAATAAGCGTATTGGTTAGTCCCCGAAGAACGAGCTGACTGTGATGGTGCCCTCGATGTTCCCCAGACAGGGTGACAGTCAGGAGCGCGTGTGATTGAACAAGTACAGCTGTGTTTGAGCACCCCTCCTCCTGCAGTCCTCAAACACGAGCTCAAATAATGCCCCCCTGCACCGCCCTATTTCACACCCAGAGTCACACGCTGCTTTCACTAACAGAATAATAAAAGAGTAGCACAGTAAAAGTGAAAACCTGCTGCTTCATTATTATTATTATTATTTTAGTTTTAAAGTAAAATGTTAATACGCTTGTGTTAGAACTTGCAAGTTCATTAAGTTCACTGCACTTTTTGACTACTTTGAAATGAGTTATAGATTAAGAAAACCAAACTAAAATTTTGAAAGTTAAATTGAATTTTTTTTTTTTTTTTTTTTTACAGAGTGCATATGAGAAATAAACTGAATGGATGAAAATAAGTTGAATATAAAGCAAAGAAGTGAGTAAAACCTAAAAATCTAGTTGAAATTTCAAATGCCAGAAGCTTGGGATAGGGTTAGTCTATAGAATTTATAATCAGCTTAATCTAGCAGTAAGTAAACTGGAGGTCCTCATCATCATCATATAAAAGCAACCGTATGTGTGTAGAGAGTGGGTCAGGTTTTCCATACATTGTGAGCACCAAATGACCCCACAATGACCTTAAAATCTGAAATCACATTCATTATGGGGAGCAGTCAACAGCCCTCATGAGGAAAATGGCTAATGAACATACTAAATGATGCTTTAATGGAAATATAAAAGGTTTGAGGGTTACAGTTATGGCAGTGGATAGAAAATATCAGTGGCTCAATATAAAAACTATAAGTAGATCTATAAAGTCCCCACTATGACTTCCAATGCACAGAAGTTTCTTTAAAGTGGAAAACAGTTCAGTTACACCTTTTTGGTAACACTTTATTTTAGTGTCATATGTTACATGCAGTTACTATAAAAATAACTATAAATTATGCATAATTGCATGCAACTAACCCTAAACCAAACCAAACCCTAATTCCAACCCTATAGTAAGTGTATGTAGTTACTTAATATTACTGAGTACTTAAAGGATTAGTTCACTTTTAAATAAAATTTTCCTGATAATTTACTCACCCCCATGTCATCCAAGATGTTCATGTCTTTCTTTCTTCAGTCGAAAAGAAATGAAGGTTTTTGATGAAAACATTCCAGGATTATTCTCCATATAGTGGACTTCAATGCTTCCAAACAGTTGAAGGTCAAAATTAGTTTCAGTGCAGCTTCAAAGGGCTTTAAATGGAAAAAACGGAACTGGCGCCACGTTTGTTTCGTAAGTATAGGGAAGGCATAGGACATACAGCGTAAGCGTTTTGAAGAATACAGAAACCGGAAGCACATGCAAGGCGATCATTTGTGTTTATAAAGCATATACATTTGTATTTTTTTCGAAAATGAGCGATCGTTTCGCGAGATAAGACCCTTATTCCTCATCTGGTATCGTTTAAAGCTCTTTGAAGCTGCACTGAAACTATAATTTTGACCTTCAACCGTTTGGTGCCCATTGAAGTCCACTATATGGAGAAAAATCCTGGAATGTTTTCATCAAAAACCTTCATTTCTTTTTGACTGAAGAAAGAAAGACATGAACATCTTGGATGACATGGGGGTGAGTGAATTATCAGGAAAATTTTATTTAAAAGTGAACTAATCCTTTAATTGCAATGTAACAAAGACACCTTAAAATAAAATGTAACCCTCTTTTTTAAGATGTCCATGTTACAGTGTAATTATACAGTTGAATAATAATAATTAGCTATATGTACTTACTATAGGTTAAGGATGGTTTAGGGTTAGATGCATGTAATTATGCATGATTTTAAGTTATTACTACAGTAACTGCATGTAATGTATAACAAGGACACTGTAAAATAGTGTTACTAGTGGTTCTTCTGATTATTAAAATGTTGGTTCTTTTAAGAACTGTTCACTGAAAGGTTCTTTGAGGAACCCAAAATGGTTCTTCAATGGAATTGCAGCAAAAAGAAAAAAAAAAAAAAAAAAAAGTAGAACCTTTATTTGTAAGAGCGTGGTACAGTAGTACCATCTGATGCCATTTTGTGTTATACTTTGTGGATAAAATTACTGATACTGAACATTCTTTTGGGGATGTCAACTGAAAGAAAAATGTTAAAAAAGTCTAATTTTACTTCTAAAGGATATTTTAGAGTTATTATAGCAATTGTTAAGAACAATATACATCAATGGGAGATTTGCACTGATATAACAAACATTCAATATGTGTGTGTAGCAATAGTAATAAAAATGTATGGTAACACTTAACAATAACGTTTCATTATCGACTAATAATGGATAAATAGTTATGTCAATATGTTAATTTTAACATTTACTAATGCATTATTACAAATCAAAATTTGTATCTGTTAACAATGAACAGTTAACTAATGTGGTAACACTTTATTGTAGGGTTCAATTCTCACTTTTAACTAGTTGCTTATTAGCTTGCATATTACTAGTATATTGGTTGTTTATTAGAACTTATAAAGCACATATTAATGCTAATTATGCATGATCACATTCTACATCCCTCAATCCTACCCAATACCTAAATTAAATGCTACAAAAACTACCTTAATAACTATTAATAAATTAAGAATTTTATTGAGTTTATAAAGTTGTAGTTAATAGTGAATATGTGTTCCCCATACTGAAGTGTTGTCAATAAATAGGAATAAATACTGTAACAAATGCATTGCTTAAAGTTAGTTAATGCATTAGCTTATTGTAAAGTGTTACCAAAAGTATACCATCAAAAATCGCATGCATTGTGGGAACCAGGCAACAACGTCTATAAGGAAATAGCTTCATAAACATATAATAATGTTGCAATGAAATATAGCTCAGCATTAAAACAAAAGAAATCCCCAACTTGGAAAACAAATATGTTGAGGCTGCCCACATAGATTCACTGACCGCTTGATTACTGCGGTACTAAACGTTGTATAATTTTCCCTGCGGGCATATAAATTGAGCTCCATTGCTATACCACAATGACATTGCGGTACATTGAAAAGAAAGATCCTCTGTGCCAAATAAAAACTATATGGCAGAGTTGGATCTTGATCATGCCATTTGTGCATTTTATTGTGGTCTCAAGCTCTCAGACATATGGTGTTGTTGCATACAGTGTTATAATGAGCTAATCTGGTTCACGTCCAACATTCTTAATAGCCACTGATTGCTGTCACGGAGGCCAATGTAATCTTTTTACACGATTCAGTTTCACTCATGCATGTAGCAGTGAGCTATACAAATACTCAAAACACGAGTTCATCAAAGGTTCACAGTTCTCTGTCTTTGTCGCTGCCGATGGAAACTGTTTCAGATATAATGGCAGGAATGATAAATAAATGCAAAAGTACTCTCGATAATGCACATCCCATGACATTTCACAGCTTTGTGAGAGAGGAGTTTGTATGGACCGCGAAGCGGGGGCCACTATTAAAGCATGAACAGCTGAAATCACTTCTGTATTATACAGTGAGAAACACATTTGCTACATCTGGTCTTGGTTATTCATTGCGAAACAATATAGATGTGAGCATGGATGTACACATTTTGTGTGGGTGGTTAACTGTATGAGATTGCTTTTACATCATTATAGCTTTAAAGTGAAGAGAAGCTAATGCATATCTTGATTCATAGAGGCAGAAGACTGCCAGTGACATTATCATGTTCTCTGAAATCTGTCAATTTACTATTGCAGTTAAAGGGTAAATCTCACAAAACCACACTTCATATTTCAACCCAAAATGGAAAGAATGTATAATTAATAGTTTCAGAATAATATATGCTTTTTCAACATTAAACAAGTACATTTAGACAACAAGTCCTGACCAATTCCCATCAGAATAACGAGTTAAAACAAAATAATTGAATTGAATTTGTAACATTTTTACATCAAGGTATTTGTTGTACAGCATTTTAGGTATTTGATAACACTATAAACCTTTCATATAAGTTAACGTGAACTAAAAATTAACAATACTTCTGCATAATTTATTAATCTTAATTAACGGAAATTTCAACATTTAGAAATACATTAAATTCCAAAGTTGTATTTTTTTAACATTTGTTAAAGAACTGTGAACATGAACACAAAGTGAACACTTAGAATTTCACTAATGCAAACTAAGATAAATGAATGCTTTAAAAATATATTGAGTCTTTAGTGCATGTTAGCTAATGCATCAATTAATGTTAATAAATGACAGCTTATTGAAAAGTGTTACTAAGGCTAATGTTGCAAACAAAAATCAGATTTTTTGCACTTTTTGATGGGGTTTTTAAAGCATGGACAGCAAAAAAAGGAAAAAAAAAAAAGTTTTTGCCCCAAATCTGTTTCATTTGGAGGTGGTTTAAAATGTGATTCCAATCAGATTTTTACAGTGTGGACACTCTGGTTTCAAATGATCTTTTACATCACTCTTAGCGCAATGCAAACAATAATGTCAAAAGCGGTGACAGTCTCCTCTGTTGCACCAGAAAAACTCAGCGATTTGACAGGGGGAGCGAGACGATGCCCCTCCATTTTACCTGAAAGCCTCGTCACATACGTGGGTACGCCTATGTCATTGCCAAAGCAACCCATGCAGATAGGTTGGTTATGTCTGGAGTCCTGGACACACAAATCTTATTTGATATGAAGACAGTCTGCCTGAAAAGATCTGATTTGAGAGAAAAAAAAAAATCAGATTTGCCTACAGTCTGAACAAAGCATAAGTTTTTCAATGCATGTTTTTATTTGTAATGGTTTAAAACTGTATTCTATCCCCTACCGCTAAATCTACCCATCAATGGAAACCTTCTGCTATTTTTAGATTTTCAAAAAAAAGATCATTCTGTATGATTTAGAAGCTGTTTTCCTCTTATTTCTGGGGTGAAATGAGAGATTCACCTTATTTTTTATTCTTACTGGCAAAGGTATGGTGTCTATTCCAGGCAGAAAAAAGGCCAATAAAGTTAATCTAAGTGTCTGCAGGCAATTAAGGCAGTCATGAATCTCCATCTATATTTCCATTCATTGAAAATGTCAAGTACAGTGAGTTTTGATGTTGATGACAGAGTCAGGCAGTGGTAGAACCAATAAATGAATCAGGACTAAACATTTTAACAGACGTAGCGACCTTTTGTCTTGAACCACACAGTAAGACAATCTAAAAGCTTCAGCCCACCTAGTTTTTTCCCCAAGTGAGGCAAACCGAAAATACATATACGTGTCTTTTTGCGGTACTGGCAGGCCTGGCAAATGGTTTCTCGATTACGATGATGAGTCACCCATCCAAGACGCCATGATCTCATGGACCTGATGAATCCTTTGCTATAATTATTTCCAATAATAGCTTTTTTGTTTCAAATATACGCCTTTGATCCTGCCACTTTGCGTTAATTACAAACTGGCAACGACAGAAGAGCATGCAGTGCCTCTTGATAGACCAGTCGCTCTCGGTCTGACCACCTCATTTCCACATCTGTATACTGGTTTGAGTGAAGTGAAGACGGGAAATCCCACACTTCAGCCAAAATCATAAAGAGAACTTGACCTCCAGGGAAACACATTTCTCATCCTGCACTATAACCAGCCTCAAGAACCCATCGTTCATATGGGTGGCAATCAATGCGTCCGCAATGGCGCCATTTCCAACATCGAAGACAGGCAGATAACAGCGTTGGATATTTCAGAAAAACACATTACAGGGTATGGAGTCTATGAGCCACACAAGCAGGGTAGTTAATTCACATTTTATTTGCAGATAATATTATAACAATGAAATAAAAGGTCTACTTTTCATTTCACTTAAGTACTTTAAAAAGTGCACTTTTAAATAATGTCAAATTAAGTATTTGTTTCAATTATCTTTTGTCATGCTTTAAAGAAATGCACTTATTTTGATGTGTTGACTAACATACTAAAGAATACGTCAAGTACTTTATAATTTTATAATAGTGTTATTTGATTTTACATTTAGTTGATATATTTTAACCCTCTACAGCACAGTGTTGCCCTCAGGCAACAGAACGTTTTCTTAAGCCCTATGTTTTGTACATTTTTCTTTAAATGATTACAACCAATTAGAAAGGTCAAGAAAGTACCAAAGAACAGTCCAGTAAGGTGTGTGAGACACTATCAAGCACCATTTAAAGGTGGGACGTCCTGTTCTGACACATGGTCACAGGAGCACATGGTGTGACAAGAAGGCAAGATTATTTGCTTTAGTAATCTTATTTAAAATGACATGAACTGTACATAAAAAATGTGTGTGTGTGTGTGTGTGTGTGTGTGTGTGTATGAAGGTATAGAGAAGCCTTTTGTCAGGTTTTATTAAGTTTTTTATTTTTTATTTTGCATGTTCAGAAATTCAGTTTTTCTTTTCATTGCCTCAGGGCAACGATGTGTGATAAGGGGTACTTTTTAAGGAGGTTTCAATGTCTTTCAAGCGTTTTTCCCTTTTTACTTAATGATTTCTTGAATTTTTTTTAAATTTTTTGATTTTGATGATAATTTTCTCTATGATTCTATGAATTTATTTTTTATTTTTTTATCAATAAAATGTTCCCAAATGAACCAAAAAAATGTGTGGAATTTTTTTTTTTCATGTGCCATCAGCATGTGTGCAGTAGAGGGATGTACTTAATTACAACTTCTTCTTCATTACAAATGTGTAATCACAAATATATTTTAGATACATAACATGCAAGTTTCAATATAAACTACATTAGTTTATCATACAGTGTTAAGCTTTAGAGCCCGTCCACACGGAGCTGCGTTTAACTGTATACATAAAGATTTTGTATCGTTTTGGGAGCCTGAACCGCATTTTTTTTATTTTTATTTTTTAAACCGGACCCCAGAGTGGATAAATCTAAAAACGACACCCTTGCATTTTCGTATACAGCTAATTCGTATATTTTGTGAAACAAGATGTCATCACCCCACGTCTCCGACTCTAGTCAGACACTGCCACGCCACGTAACAGCAACAACAACAACGGCGGACTACATGCTTGTGTTCATGCTGCTGAAGCCACTGAGCCTATTAGCTTTACTAAAATAAAGCTTTATTTCTAAAATTTACTAGAGTTTTTTATACTGCGAGGTTTACGCACATGCTCCGAGTCTTATTCCCTGTTTTTAGTGTATCTCTGTGGCAGAATTACAGCGCCACATACTGGTCTGGCATATATACTACATCATTTTGAATAGGTTTTAAGTGATTTTGTGTGTACGCAGATATTTCTTGAGACAATGCTGTGTTTACGGATTTTTTTTTTTTTTTAGAATGAGGAAAAAAAGATTGGATAGGGAAAGCTCTGGCTTCGTGTAGATGTGGCCTTAGTCAGATGCATTTACATTGTTACTGCGCCTCTAGATGCAGTAGGTGTGAACCAAATGGCCCATAGGAACTGAATGGTGTAGGCCAGACGGATGTTGTGTATTCAATCTTGTGTATTGAGTCTCTGTATAACAGACAGAACTTTAGGGTAAAATTCTTGAAGGCTGACATGTTAACATCGCTGCTGAAGAACTGTGCTACGCTACTACCTTCAATAAATTCTTCTCCCCACAAGAACTCTGGTCACTTATTTTATGTATTAGAAAAATCTAATATATTGGTGAGCCAACCAAACAATTGCTTAAAACAATCTAACAGTATATGCTTGTCAATACGTTTGGCAGTTCACTTTGACCATATTTTATAGACAACAGAAGTAATTATAAAATTACATACTTAAGTTCTACTTAAGTGGGCGAAAAAGTACTCTAATATTCAACTAATTACATTTAATATAAATGTAATCTAAAATACATTGTTCATTGAATTGGTCTTATTTTGCATTTAATTGTCTGAAAACATTCCATTCAGTTTGCACTGAAGTATATTCTGTGAAACACACGCACACACACACACACACACACACACACACACACACACACACACACACACACACACACACACACACACACACACACAAAAAAAAAAAAAAAAAAACTTTGAAGATGTTCATGCTGTTCTTTTCCAAGCAATGCATGTATAGTGACCGAGATGCTGTCAAGCATGAAAATGTAAAGAAAAAAAAAGTAGTACATATGACCCTGCATTGAATTTTCCACATCTTCTGAGGCCCTACAATAAGGAAAACACTGAAATTTAATTTATACATTTTGTATTGTTGTTGTTACCGAACATCAATCAATATTTAATAATCAGTCAATTCAGTATTTAAAAAAGTGCATTTCACCCATCCAAGTGCATACACACAGCAGTGAGTATTGAACACACACACACCTACAGGTGTGTCCTAGTATCTCACCATTAGGCCATAACTGCCCACAACTTATAGACATCAAACTTAATGTAATATGTTTTCACAGTGAATATGAATATCATTTGAATATAATTTGCATAATTTACATTTCAGTCTGTTTCTGTCATATGTCATGAGATGACTTAAAATTAGTGCACAAGCTTTTAAGTATGGACTACTTTGGTGCTTTTTTTGTGGTGCTTTAGTCACTGCATGCTTTCATTTTACAGAAAAGAGCAGCATGAACATTCTGCTAAACATCTGCTTTTGCCTTCCACTGAATAAACAAAGTCAAATTGACCATACGAGACATGGTCACAACGGCATCATAAGTTTGACTGAGGAGATGGTTAAAGCAATGAGGAGTTAGGTGGATCCAAGGAAGGGCTCCATTGGGTAACTTTAGTTGTCCTCTTGGGAGACTTCTTCATTTTAAGTTTAATTATACAGGGTGAGCTTCATGAGCAGTCTCTCATTAGAGTAATACCAAACGTGATCATTAGAGAGGCCAGCCTGAAATAAGATGCTCGGATATATTTATATACCCTGACCATCACCATTTCCAGGAGGAAAAAGAGAGGACAAGCCTTACGAGGAATGTGCACCATAAGCAGGATTTATATGGTCAGTTCCCTGCATATCTGAGAAAATCTCAGGGGAGCCCATCACATCTGGACAAGACCCAAGAGGAGAGTCTCCTAAACATCCCAGTTTTCAGTGGATTCATTCAGCTGCACTGTATCTGAGCCAGTTCTCAGTGTCCCATCCCTCTGGAAGACTGTATCTCCCAGCTTTGTTTACACAGATGTTTGTGGGACCTCTGTTTGAATGTGTGGTCTTCACACACTTACACAGGAAATTGCATACAGTATGTTGTTTCTAGGGGTCCTTGAAGTTTGCATATGTAAACAGTGACATAATTTATTTGTTTGCAAGTATGCCAGCACATTCCTAAACATCCTTTATATACAGCCTGTCATTTAGCCTGGTGATTGAAAACAACTCGCACTCAATTGAGAAAACTCACACTTCTGTCTTTTCTGACATGTGCACTTCAGTTGAACCCTATAAATCAAGGTAAAGTGTACGTTGTATCTGGAGCTGAGGCAGTGTAAATCCCCCGCTCTACTGTAGGAATGTTCTGGTATTTTAGCATCAGCTTGGAGAGCTGTCTATCGTGGAATTCATTTAATGAGAGAGGTGATGGATGTGTTAGGTTATATTAATTTTGAAAGGATAATACTATCATTCACTGTATCATAGACCTAATAATGTAGAATGTTGATGTTCTTGGCCACTTAAATGCATTGTCTTGGGCGGCTTACTGTGATTTCGCAAAGTGGGACATGTTGCTGGATCAGCAGCCTTGTTGGTCTTGGAACAGCATTTCTATAAACTAGATTCGAGATACAGTAGGACAAGGGTTAGTGCTTATCAAAATATTTTCCACTGAATTTAAGGATAGAGGTTAAGGATTGGGACTGTTTTGGCAGAAAATGTGTTCTAGAACCAACAAAGTTTCTCCATGAATACATGGATATATAAGCTCTGACCAACCGATCTCGTGAGAAAATTAATATAACCTAACAACTCCATCACTAACACAGATTCATACAAAAATGTACCATTTTTATTAACGAAAAGTAAGCATGAAGCTCCAACACTCCTTAACCTAACCCTTAGTGGGGCATGAGCAGACCCTACAAAAATGTAGGGATCATAGAAAAATTCGATTTTTTCTGTCATTGAAAATTTTCCCACCATTTTAAATTTTCCGAAAAAATTAATTTTTCAAACTCCTCCTAGGACGTTGCTCCGATTTTCACAAACATTTAAACAGATCATCTTTGGACCATGCTGTGGAATTCAAGTTGATTTGTCAAACCGTTTTCGAAAAACGTGCAAACAAATTTTACGTAGCGCTTGTGAAAAAAGACATAAGGCTATATCTCCTCAATGCTTTATCATATTCAGACCAAACTTGGTCCATGTCATCGCAAGCATGACCTGAGATTACATGCTGCGTTTCGGCTCAGCGCCACCTACTGGTCCAGAGATACAACAAATGGCTATTTACTTCTGAATGGTTTGTTAAAAAAAATCATAAAATCTCATTAGATTCTGGGCACCAAGCCAAGTCGATTGATATCCAGTTCTGAATTTTGTGTTAAAATGCTGTATTTTAAGAATGCATGAACATATCATTACGAAACTCGGTATTGGTCATCAGCACAATGCCCTGAAGGAATCTGAGAAGTTTTGCACCAGCGCCACCTAGTGGTGAAATACAAATTGAAGCTCAAGTAGCTCCTCCATAGCGGACAACACGCCTAGACTGTTAACAATGTATGCTATGATTACATGGGCACTCAAACTCATGAATGCAATATTAAAACCAACAAAATCCAAGAAACAATCAAACAGAAACTTTTAAGGCAAAAACAATGAAAGATAAAAGTTAACACTTAAAATAGGCGAGTTGCACAAGTGTGCACACCCCTCAACTAATACTTGGTTAAAACACCATTTGTTTTTTAACAGCATTTACAGTCTTCATGAATAAGCGTCTATCAACTTTACAAAACTCATGCTCCAGATTGATCATATTGTGGGGGGATCCACTGTGTGCAAACCTTCTTCAAATCATTCGATCATGTTTTTATTTATTTATGTTTGCTTTGTTTTTGTTTTCTTGATTGTATTTAGGTCTGGGCCCTAAGTGGGCCATTACAAAACAATATCCTGTATTCTTGAGATCTCTTTGCAGGCCATGGCTTCAGTAATATGGTGTGACCAAGAGGAAACTAAGAAAATCTTACAGAAACAGCTTACTTTTATTCAAGGTTAATCAGCATCACTTAAATGATGACTGGTGATTATAATTACTTTTCAGCAAGAATTGTGATTCGTTAATTCCAAACAGAATGCCATGCCATATTATAAAAGGGTGTGTACATTTATGCAACCAGGTATTTTTATACTTTAAATAATTATACACCTATGTTAAAGTATAGGTATTGTGTAAAACTTACTAAATTAAAAGTCAAAGTATCCCACTAAAGTAAATCACTTTCAGTACTTAGGCATTTTAATCAAGAAAAAAACAAAAAAACAAAACTTAAGTTGTAAGGAATAAAATTTATTATTTTGGCTTAGAATTGAAATTCAGTACAATGACTCCTCCTGACTGTCACTTACGTGAATATATTGTGTGGTTTACCAAGATTTAGCTAGAAGGACATGTTTCTGGATCAACATCATTTTGGTCCTAAAAGTACATTCCTCTTAACCAGATTTTAAAGACAGAGAAAGACTTTTCTTAGAGGATAAAGAACATTATCATCAATTTACTTTGATTTAGGGCGTGATATAAAGGTTAGTTGTTACAGAACAAACAGAAGATGATTTTCCGGGTTTTAGATGAGAGTACAGGGAACGATTTATTTTACTGTCATTACACAAAAATGGAGATACAAGCCAGAGAAGTTCTCCTCACACCGATCGAAGCTTAAGTAAACATTTAGCTGTTTCAACACAACCCTGCTCTTAAGGTTTGACAAGCTCAGTGATGAACGCTTTATTTATACCATTCTCCCATCACAGTACAGCATGGGGTATGTATACATTAGTCCTTGTCCAGAAATCTTCTTTCAAAAAAAGCACAAAATGGCTCCCAAAGCTGCCATACAAGGTTTGTCTAGATACTGTAACATTCAATTATAAAAAGAAAAATATTCAAATCATAAAATCTGGGTCATTGCACATGATGACATAGTGGTCTTGGCACAGTTTTTAGTATATTATTTGGAAAACTCATTTAGTCAGAAGTAAATAAAAGGCAGGCTCTTCAAAGGGTGCAGAGTTGCTTCAATCCTTCATCTTTTATTTTGTTACTCATAGCGGTTTGTGGTAAAGCATCGCAACACTGGCCTGTAATGCTACCTGAGCAATTATAAGGCTTTATTTTTCTCTTTAGCACACAAACCAAGCTTCACCCATGGTTCACAGGGACATCCGAGAGGAAAACTTCACGTCAGCATCCTGTTTGGCAGATTGATTTGGCTCTGTCCAAACTTGGTATTTTGAGTGAGCCATGAAAGCAAGTTTGTCTATCTGATTGACTTAAAAATTCTTCCTTTTAATAACAAGACTGTTACAACTCTGACATTTGAGCCCCCGACAGTCTTTCCAAAATAGACAATATTATTCCAACAAGTCAAAAATCTATTTTTGCTCCCTGTAAGCAGTTCTTGTAAGTGGATATAAACTCGCAGTGTCCCATGGACGATTAAATATACATGAAAGTGAAATGGACTATAAAATATCATACAGGTAACATCACAGTAAAACGACCTGTCTGGAGTGCCATAGACGAATAGTTCATCCAAAAACTACCCTCTGCCTTTATATGAATTTCTTCTCTCTACTCTGAAACGCAAAAGGAGATATTTAAATCAAAATGTTTAAGCTGCTCTTTTCCATTCGATGAAAGTCAGCTGTTGAGCAAAATGTTCAGTGCAAGAGAATGGAGCACTTTTATCTTCTTCTTAATATTCAGCAATACTATACTTGACTGCACTGACCCTATTGGATGACAACTGAACTGAGCTGGATGATGACATCTCTGCTTTCTCCAGAGCTGCTCCGAGCAGGATTCGAACCGGCATCTCCCGCATGGGAGGTAGGCACACTAACAAGGACCGCAGTTTCTAGCGTGCCTCTTGAGGTCAGGGGAGTGAGGTTTACACGCACAGCTCTTACTGGCTGGCCCGTTACATGCACCCCCCTAAACCTCACTCCCATCCGGGTCACGGCACTAAAACGTAACCAGTCCTACTCAACCCGCTCCGAGCAGGATTCGAACCGGCATCTCCGGCATGGGAGACGGGCATGCTAACAAGGACGTTAAATGCCACAGCCACTGAACTGATTTCAACGTAACCATGACTGTTTACTATTGTCATTTTAGAGCTGCTTTACAGCAGAATTGAATTCTTCATCATTGAATCATTATTTTCCTGTTCATCACTGTAAAGCTGCTTTGAAACAATCTGTATTGTATAAAGCGCTATATAAATAA